>NC_092241.1:4434167-4491667 GCF_036320965.1 Panulirus ornatus | reverse complement strand
ATGGATGTGCTGGAAATGAGATGTTTGAGGACAATGTGTGGTGTGAGGTGGTTTGATCGAGTAAGTAACGTAAGGGTAAGAGAGATGTGTGGAAATAAAAAGAGCGTGGTTGAGAGAGCAGAAGAGGGTGTTTTGAAATGGTTTGGGCACATGGAGAGAATGAGTGAGGAAAGATTGACCAAGAGGATATATGTGTCGGAGGTGGAGGGAACGAGGAGAAGAGGGAGACCAAATTGGAGGTGGAAAGATGGAGTGAAAAAGATTTTGTGTGATCGGGGCCTGAACATGCAGGAGGGTGAAAGGAGGGCAAGGAATAGAGTGAATTGGAGCGATGTGGTATACCGGGGTTGACGTGCTGTCAGTGGATTGAATCGGGGCATGTGAAGCGTCTGGGGTAAACCATGGAAAGCTGTGTAGGTATGTATATTTTGCGTGTGTGGACGTATGTATATACATGTGTATGGGGGTGGGTTGGGCCATTTCTTTCGTCTGTTTCCTTGCGCTACCTCGCAAACGCGGGAGACAGCGACAGAAAAAAAAAAAAAAAAATATATATATATATATATATATATATATATATATATATATATATATATATATATATATATATATATATGTATATATATATATATATATATATATATATATATATATATATATATATATATATATATATATATATATATATATATATATATATTCATACACGCACATATACATACATATACATACACAGACATATACATATATACACATGTACATATTCATACTTGCTGCCTTCATCCATTCCTATCGCCACCTCGCCACACAGGAAATAGCAACCCCCACCTCCAGCGAGGCAGCGCCAGGAAAGGACAGAAAGGCCACATTCGTTCATATTCAGTCTCTAGCTGTCATGTGTAATGCACTGAAACCACAGCTCCCTTTCCACATTCAGGCCCCACAGAACTTTCCATGGTTTACTCCAGACGCTTCACATGCCCTGGTTCAATCCATTGACAGCACGTCGACCTCGGTATACCACATCGTTCTAATTCACTCTATTCCTTGCACGCCTTTCACCCTCCTGCACGTTCGGGCCCCGATCGCTCCAAATCTTTTTCACTCCATCCTTCCACCTCCAATTTAGTCTCCCACTTCTCCTCGTTCCCTCCACCTGTGACACATATATCCTCTTTGTCAATCTCTCCTCACTCATTCTCTCCATGTGACCAAACCATTTCAATACACCCTATTCTGCTCTCTCAACCACACACTTTTTATTACTACACATCTCTCTTACTCTTTCATTACTCACTCGATCAAACCACCTCACACCACATATTGTCCTCAAACATCTCATTTCCAACACAACCACCCTCCTCCGCACAATCCTATCTATAGCCCACGCCTCGTAACCATATAACATTGCTGGAACCACTATTCCTTCGAACATACCCATTTTTGCTTTCCGAGATAATGTTCTCGCCTTCCACACATTCTTCAACGCTCCCAGAACCTTCGCCCCCTCCCCCACCCTGTGACTCACTTCCGCTTCCATGGTTCCATCTGCTGGCAAATACTTTCGTAGATATCTAAAATACTTCACTTCCTCCAGTTTTTCTCCATTCAAACTTACCTCCCAATTGACTTGTCCCTCAACCCTACTGTACCTAATAACCTTGCTCTTATTCACATTTACTCTCAGCTTTCTTCTTTCACACACTTTACTAAACTCAGTCACCAGCTTCTGCAGTTTCTCACCCAAATCAGCCACCAGCCATGTATCATCAGCGAACAACAACTGACTCACTTCCCAAGCCCTCTTAGCTACAATAGACTGCATACTTGCCCCTCTTTCCAAAACTCTTGTATTCACCTCCCTAACAACCCCATCCATAAACAAACAACCATGGAGACATCACGCACACCTGCCGCAATCCGACATTCACTGGGAACCAATTACTTTCCTCTCTTCCTACTCGTACACATGCCTTACATCCTCGATAAAAAACTTTTCACTGCTTCTAACAACTTATCCCACACCATATACTCTTAATACCTTCCAGAGAGCATCTCTATCAACTCTATCATATGCCTTTTCCAGGTCCATAAATGCTGCATACAAATCCATTTCTTTTTCTAAGTATTTCTCACATATATTCTTCAAAGCAAACACCTGATCCACACATCCTTTACCACTTCTGAACCCACACTGTTCTTCCCCCAGTCTGATGCTCTGTACATGCCTTCACCCTCTCAATCAATACCCTCCCGTATAATTTCCTGGGAATACTCAGCAAACGTATACCTCTGTAATTTGAACACTCACCTTTATCCCTTTATCACCTTTATGCCACTATGCATGCATTCCGCCAATCCTCAGGCACTTCACCATGAGCCATACATACAATGAATATCCTCACCAACCAGTCAACAATACAGTCACCCCCTTTTTCAATAAATTCCACGGTAATACCATCCAATCCCGCCGCCTTTGCCGGCTTTCATCTTCCGCAAAGCTTCCACTACCTCTTCTCTGTTTACCAAACCATTCCCCCTGACCCTATCACTACGTACACCACTTCGACCAAAACACCCTATATCTGCCACTCTGTCATCTAACACATTCAACAAACCTTCAAAATACTCACTCCATGTCCTTCTCACATCACCTCTACTTATCATTACCTTCCCATTAGCCCCCTTTACCGATGTTCCCATTTGTTCGCTTGTCTTACGCACTTTGTTTACCTCCTTCCAAAACATCTTTTTACTATCCTTAAAATTTAATGATACTCTCTCGTCCCAATTCTCATTTCCCTTATGCTAATGAGGTGGTCTTGCTTCGGGCATTCATTTGCCCATGCCGTCGCAGCTGACTTAAGACATAAGACATAGGACAAATATTCTACAGTGGATTCCGCAGTCACTCGCCTCATGAGCTGTATCTGACTTTTAAAGATTTACAAATGTTGCCATAGGCTTGTCAGGCTCAATCACAGTGGCCATAATGGCGAGACTTTACTCTTCCACATGAGGGAATAGCTTGAGTCTTGTGGGCCAGGACAGCTACAACCTCCGCCTGGCTGAAGGTGGTGTACGAGGCCAGTCATCTTGTTAATACTTAATAGAATTTTTTAGAACCGAGACCAACATCCGTCGAGATATACGTGTCCAGATGATGGTAGGGCGGAAGAGTGAAATCATTCGTATCATTACAGTGTAGAGTCACTGACAGAGGTTTCTGCTTCATCAGCTTATTCGATTTGAAAATTTATTGTGGTGTGTCTGTCTCTACGAAGACAAAATATACCTCAGCACTTCGAATTGTATTTCTGACAACCCGCTTGTCACACAGGAGCCTGCTTTTGAAAATGGTGTTTTGTAGCGAAGTAGATAATGTGTTTTCTCATTCCTGATGCACGTTTACGTGAGAGCAATACATGAGTGGTGACAACGATGCAGGACTGGACTGGACTGGTCTCTGCTGCTCTGTGTCACGTCTCGTATAACTGACGGTCACCAGAGAGACGTACAGTGTTTGCGCTCTCTTTACTGAGGAGTCTTCAACATCAGTGCCATGAACTGAGTGCTAGGGGCAAAGGAGCATGCCTTTCCGCTATGTGGTGGAGACTGTGTGCTAGTATGCGACGGGGGAGATATATCATATCACTAAGATAGACACTCGTAGTTACGGTATCTGCAGGTTTGAGATTTTTACTACTGACTTCTCTTCATTACATAATTTCATACTACTGCTCATGGACCTGTCAATGTTAATGATAAAAAGTGGAGCAAAATTCAGTGGGCGATACAAAATTCAGTTAAAAATTTTTGTCTGTCTTGCAGCAAAAGTAGCAAGCAAGAAAGCCGCATTGTCTACCTTGTCTTCAATGCCTTTGACCTTCACTATTATCATTACTTTGTCACACGTGAAGGTTCTGAGCCTTTTAGCATCTGCTCTGCCTAAGTAAACATTTGGGATTAACCTCACACTCTGAGACAAATTTCGAGCCGGCAGAAGGTCACAGGTTATACCCCAGGGTGTAGCTGCCCTTCCTGGTGTCACGTAACATTGCTTCTCATCTGAGAAGGTTCAGGAATATCCTCCCATGTCTTTCGAAAGCTCCATTTACATCTTCGTCGCTGTCCGAGGCGAGTTTAGTGTGCACCCTGTGCCATCCTGTGTGTGGTTGCACAAAAGAATTACAGGAGTTACAAAAGTCTTTGTCAGACTACAGTTGGATGGTAATCAATACAGAAAATGTTACAAAATTGATTCACTAACTGTATTTCTTATACAAAGTTCACCAACTTGATGCAAAAGTGGATCTCCAGGTTGGCAGTTGTCCCTCTCAACACCGCATGGTTTTCGTTACTGATGATAGTTTCGTATTGTAAGTCCAGTCGTCCCTAAGAGTTTTTTTTCCCGCGTTGGAGGTTCCAGTTACCGACAAAAGTGCACATCAAGGCCGGGCCTTGGCTGAAATATATAGAGGATCATGAAAGGGAAATAGAGGAGACAAAGAAAAGTATTTACCAAACTTGGATGAAGTGAAAAAATAAATCTGTCTTTTGATATTTGCCAGGTTGTAGTTACTGGGAAAGACATGTGAAGGAAAAGAGTTCCAAAGCCTCGAGGTTACACATATGTTCCTTGCCTTGGTACAGTGTATTGAAGGTAATAAATTCCTGTTTACTCCATACACTTCATCATTACTTACTGACTGACTGTCAAACGTCCAACCCACAAAAACCGTCTGGAAACGTGTTTGCTCTGCGCGACACTGACAGATCAGCCCCTTCAGGTATGTCATTACCTCCCGTGTGATTCGTCCATGTTTAGATGAGCCCAACATGTTTATGTTCCTGCGGGGTCAGGTTGAAGTGCTTTGAAATTTAACAGTTGGAAACGAGTGAGATCTAGAACGAAAAACGTAAGAAGAAATTCAGTTTTTGCCCTGTTGAATTCAGCCATGCTTGCCTGTTCCGTGTTGTCTGAATCAAAAGAGACATTTTCAGCGCGAGAAAAGCTCAATTTACATAACGAGCTGAAGTATGAAAAGATTGGTAAATAGGTTTAGGCGAAGAAGAAACACTGTCAACGGAGACAAAGAGTGTAGGCGACAAGACAAGCTTGAGGGACACCATTGTTGATGAGAGAGAGACGTCACTTCATCAACGACTGCTAGAGAGGAAGCTGTGCATTAACGAACAGAATCAAAAAAGAAAAACGAAGGGAAGTTTAGAGAGCAAAAACTTGAGCCACACTTTGTCAAACAATTAGGTGATGTCGAAAGATTGAACAAGATCTTTGAGAGATGAGGACCAGAGGTGAGTGATATAGAGGAGATCACCAGTAGACCTTCCAACGCGAGGGCCGTAATGGTTGGCCAGAATGAAGGGAATGGGGTTCGAGGTGTTTAAGAAAGGGAAGGTTAAGAGAAGTTTCAAAAACTCCGAAGACAATGATAATCAGAGTAGTGGAGCGATAGTTCGAGGGATTAGAACATTCTCCATTCTTAGGGAAAGGCTGCATCAAAGCATACTTCGAAAAAGGGAAGGTCTGGGTTTTAAGACAGTCGAAAAGTATCGGAGCGAGTTCAGAGTCACACTCCTCTAAGACACGAGGAGGAGGTATGTTATCCGAACCAATTGCCCCGCCAACTCGTGGCTGGGAGAGTATGTGGAAGACCCTACACGAGGATGTTATAGGGGAGGGCATTGCTTCAGTGGGAGGGGGTGACAGGGGGAAAGTGAATCTAGATAGCATTATGAGAACGAAAAAAGAGGCTTTTCAGTAGGAAAATTAGCTGTAAATTGACCAAATCAGAAGAGAGAAGAGATGTTGAGTTACAAAATTTCTTGGAGATGTATTTGGTTAAGGAGCAAAAGTATTCATCTGTATATAAAATCAAATCAGCAGATTTCTGTTTATGAAGGTGTCCCTGATTCTGCGAGGACAGTTATGAAATGATTCCCAAGAGAAATGAAAGGATAGCAGAGCTTAGGAGAGGGGAAGAGCTTCATGTCCAAATGTATACTCCTTTCCTGATGTGGCAGGCACCAGGACAAGAGTGATGACATAGAAATCCACTACAATCGCTATACAATCAGCACAGCTGGAGGCATCCCTGCCAGGGAGACACTACTGGTTCCAAGGAAAGCCAATATAATAACTGTGCAAGGATGACCACTGTGATCTCCCAAGATGCTAGAATTGGCGTTTTGAGAGGATGATCGTGTGTAGATGTGCCTGAATGGAAGTTATAGACCTGAATTGTGGTTGGAAGACTTTAAGGGAGGAAGAATACATATAGGGGTGTGTGATGGCATCATGGCTGTTTGATTTGTTTATAGATGGGGTGGTGAAGGAGGTAAATGCGAGTTTCTTGCAGTCTGTAATGGATGACGGGGCTTGGGAAGTCAGTTGGTGTTTGCTGTTGATACAGCACTCGTGGCTGATTCGAGTGGGCAACTGTGGGCAACTGCAAAATTTTGTGACTGAGCCTGGAACAGTGTGTGAAAAAAGGAAATTGAGAGTAAATATGAATAAGAGCAAGGTCATTAGGTTCAGCAGGGTTGGGGTACAAGCTGGTTGAGGCACGAGTATGAAGGACTGGAGAAAAGAATGGAGGGAGTGAAGTGTTTTTGATATCTGGCAGTGGACTTAGCAGCGAATGGAACCATGGAAGCGGAAGTGAGTAAGGGGATGAAGAGTCTGGAAACACTGAAGAACGTGCGGAGATAGAAATAGATATCTAGGAGGACAAAAATGGCTATGTTTGAAGGTTCCAACAATATTATATGGTTGCGAGGCATGGGATATAAATGAAGATGTGCGGAGGAAGATGGATGTGTTGGAAATGAAACGTCTAGGGGAAATATGTAGTGTGAGGTGTTTTCATTAAGCAATTAATTAAAGGGTTGGAGAGATGTGTGGTACAAAATAAGAGTATGGTTCAGAGAGCTGAAGATGTGCTGAAATGTTTTGTACATATGGAGAGAATGAGTGAGGAAAGGTTAACAATGAAGATATATGTGTCAGAGGTGGAAGGAACAAGGAGGACGGTTACACCTAATTGGAAATGGAAGAACGGAGTTAAAATGATTTTGAGCGATCGTGGTCTGAAGATACAGAAGGGTGAAAGGCACTCACAGGATAGAGTGAATTGGAACGATGTGGTATACAAGGGCCGACGTGCCGTCAATGGATTGAACCAGGGTATGTGAAGCGTCCGGGTTAAGCCATGGAAACGTCTGTTGGGCCTGGTTGTGGACTGGGTGCTGTGGTTCGGTGCATTACCCAAAACACATAGAAAATGGATGTGTGATACCGTGCTAACGCGGGAAACGGCGATTCACTTTCGCTTTCATGGTTCCATTCGCTGCCATGTCCATTCCCAGATATCAAAACGTTTCGCTTCCTCCATTTTTTTTCCATTAAAACTCATACTCCAACTAAACAGTCCCTAAGCTTTGCTAAATCCAATAACCTTGCTTTTATTCACATTTACTTTCAACTTTCACCTTTCATATATTCTTCCAAACTCAGCCACCAGCTTCTGCAGTTTCTCACTCGAATCAGCAAACAACAACTGGTTCACTTCTTAGGCCCTCTCATCCCCCACAGACTGCATACTCGACCCTACTCCAAGACTTTCGCACCTCGCTCGATACCCCATCCATAAACAAATTGAACAACCATGGTGACATCATACATCCCTGCCACAGACCAACCTTCACTTGGAACCAATCACTGTCCTTTCTCCCTACTCGTACACATGGCTTACATCCTTGATGAAAACTTCTCAATGCTTCTAGCAGCTTTCCTTGCACAATATATACTCTTAAAACCTTCCACAAGGCATCTCTATCAATCATATCGTATGCTTTCTCGAGATTCATATATACCGCACACAAATCCAGCTATTCCTTATGTATTTCTCACACACATTCTTTAAAGGAAACGCCTGATTCACACACTCTATACCACTTCCGAAACCACACTGCTCCTCCCCAGTCTGATGCTCTCTTCCTCTCAATCAATATCTTCCCATACAATTCACCACGTGTACTCAACAAAATTATACCTCTGTAGTTTGAACACTCACTGTATTCCCTTTGCTTTTATACAAAGGCACTATACATGCATTCCGCCAATCCTCATTCACCTCATCGTGATTCATACAATGATTATCTATACCAAACAATAACAACATAGTCATATCCAGTTCTTAATAGATTCAACTGCAATACCATTCATTCCAGCCGCCTTGCTGCATTTCATATTCCGCAAGGCTTTCACCTCCTCTTTTCTCTTCACCAAACTCCTCTCCGTGCCTCTCTTACTTCGTATACTACCCCGACCTAAACACCCTAGATCTACCACTCTATCATCAAACACATTCAAGAGTTCTTCAAGATACTCATTCCATCTTCTCACTTTCTTACTACCTCTTATCACTTCCCCTTCTGCTCTGCTCCTATGTTCCATTTGCTCCTCTTTTTTTTTTTGCACATTATTTACCACCTTTCAAAGCATCTTATTCTCCCTAAAGTTTATTGATACTCGATAACCCCAACCCTTATTTGCCCTCTTTTTCAACCCCTGCACCATCCTCTTAACCTCCTGCCGCTTTCTCATATACATCTCCCAATCATTTGCACTCCTTTCTTGTAAGTATCGCCTAAACGCCTCTCGTTTCTCTTTTCTCTAGCAAGTTTACTTCTCCATTCCACCATTCACTACGCTTTCTAATCTGCTGATCTTCCTCCTTTCGCATGCAACATGCATCTCTTGCACATACCATCGCTGCTTCCCTAAATGTCTCCCAATCCTCTTCCACTCCCTTTGTTTCATTTACCCTCACCTTTTGCCATTCTACACTCAATCTCTCTCAAGTCTCTTTTGCAAGCTCATTTACTCTCACTACTCTTTTCCACAAACATTGTTTCCTCCTTCCCAAAAACCTCTATAGATCATCACCCTCTTCTCCACAAGACAGTGATCAGACATCCCACCAGCTGTCCCTCTCACTACAATTTCATGCAAAAGTCTTTCTTTTACACGCCTATCAATCAATGCGTACTCTAATAATGCACGTTGATACTTGTTCCTACTCACATACGTATACTTGTGTATATCTCTATTCTCAAACCAGGCATTCTTAATTACTAGTCCTTTTTCGGCACACAACTCCATAAGCTGTTCACCATTTCCATTCATAACACTAAATACCCCATGCGCCCCTATCATACCCTCAGTTTCCACATTACTTACCTTCGCATTAAAATCACTCATCACAAGTACCGGGTGTCTTACATCAAAACTGTTAACACACTCGCTTAGCTGCTCCCAAGACACTTGCCTCTCATGATCTTTCTTCAGATAAATAGGTGCATAAGCACTATATAATCACTCAGCTCTAGTTATCCACTTTCATTTTTACCCATATCAGTCTAGAATGTACTTACACTATTACACACTCCCACAACTCCTGCTACAGGTGTATTGCTACTCTTTCTTTAGCTACTGTCCACTCACCAACTCCCGACTTTATTCCTACGACATTTCCAAACCGTTCTCTCCCTATACCCTTGAGCTTTAATTCACTCAGAACCAGAACATCCAGCTTGTTTTCCTCAGATATACTGCCTGTCTCTCCCCTGTTGTCTAGGTTACATCTACACGTTCAGACGCCCCAGTCTGAGGCTTCGAGGAGGATGAGCACTCCCTGTCCGGCTCCTTCTTCTATTCCGTCTTTTTGATGATGAAATACAAGAAGGTGGAGGCGAGGGTTTCAGTCCCTCTCTCTCTCTCTCTCTCTCTCTCTCTCTCTCTCTATATATATATATATATATATATATATATATATATATATATATATATATCTATATATATATATATATATATATATATATATATATATATATATATATATATATATATATATATATATATATTGGAAAGGATCACAATTTTGCGCGTGATCAAGATATTCCTATGAGTCCACGGGGAAAATGAAACACGAAAAGTTCCCAAGTGCACTTTCGTGTAATAATCACATCATCAGGGGAGACACAAGAGAGAAATATAACAGTCAGTTGATATACATCGAAGAGACGAAGCTAGGACGCCGTTTGGTACACAACTGACTGTTATATTTCTCTCTTGTGTCTCCCCTGATGATGTGATTATTACACGAAAGTGCACTTGGGAACTTTTCGTGTTTCATTTTCCCCGTGGACTCATAGGAATATATATATATATATATATATATATATATATATATATATATATATATATATATATATATATATATGAGACTGCATAATGCACACCCGCCGTATGAGCGCCAACAAACAGAACCCAGTTACCTGTTTGTTGTCACGCTCACAACAGAGTGAACTGGTGCAGGTGACGACGATGGACTGGTTGCCAGTATCACCAAGTGTGTCATAAAGCAAGCCATTCCTTTTACTGAATTCATGGGAGTTCATTTCTCCCAGATTAAACATGTCAGAGGACATGACCTATATGCAGCAGCGGCAGCAACAGCAGCGGGAAAATGTAAGTGTGGAACACTGGAAGTGGCAGCGAGGCGGGGCTATGATGGGAGCAACTCAATAATGTGTTCCCACTACTGATGCTGTGAGGGTTGACTAATTCCCTAACTAGTGACTAATGGTGTGAGGAGAGGTAGTATTTGCGACCGATGCTGTGAGGAAAGTCATCCAACTGATGGAGGAGAGGTAGTGTTTGTAACAGGTTCTCATCACCGAGGATGAGGGTAGATGTGAGGATAGATTCATCAGGAAGCCTTTTTCCCATGAACACTATTTAGCTTTCCATTTCTCATGATTACACTGGATAGGTCATAATATATGTTATACCGTAGATGATTATCATTAGAGATATGAGCAATATCCTCATCATGATATAAGCAATATCTTCATCATGATATAAGCAATATCCTCATCATGATATAAGCAATATCCTCATCATGATGTAAGCAATATCCTCATCATGATATAAGCAATATCTTCATCATGATATAAGCAATATCCTCATCATGATGTAAGCAATATCCTCATCATGATATAAGCAATATCCTCACCATGATATAAGCAATATCCTCATCATGATATAAGCAATATCCTCACCATGAAATAAGCAATATCCTCATGATATAAGCAATATCCTCATCATGATATAAGCAATATCCTCATTATGATATAAGCAATATCTTCATCATGATATATATCAGCAGGTCAGAACAGATGCTGTGTGCCAGATACGTCCCTGGTGTTGCCCGGGGGCACAACTGATGGTTTACGGTGGCCTGAAACAGGCCCTCAGGGGCACCGTGCGGCAGCCTAAGACTTGCCCAGATTCTGAAGTCCCTCCCCTCCAAAATTGTGGGACCTCTAGTGCCACTCATCCCTGGGACTGTCCCCCTAGGTCCACCTCACGCATCCCTGGGACTGTCCCCCTAGGTCCACCTCACGCATCCCTGAGACTGTACCCTCAGGTCTACCCCACTCATCCCTGAGACTGTAAACCCTACGGCGTTGACAGACAGACAGATAGAACAGACATACAGACACACCAGGCTGCTAAATACAACAGTTTTACACAGGTCATTCCGCGATGAGTTCCTCGCTCCTCCCTAAACTTGTTATGAACATGTCAGGATCAGCGAGACACCCTGATCATACAATTGGCGAAGGAGGTTCTCGCGGGCGGAGGAGCGCAGATAGTTCCTGCAGCAGCAGTGGCAGAACACAACACTGGTAAAAGTCTAATGACATAATGAAACATATGGGGTTTGGAAACCCTCAGCGTTGAACGTAACTGATAACCTCATTCGGTAACTTAACCAAGACAGTATAAGGGGAAGACTTAAGGCAGGGAAAGACGGTTCCAGTGTTGCTGTTTCCTTCAGGCAAGATGTGTTCATGCCCGTCGCCAACCTACGGCTCTTCATCTGCATGGCGCACTGAGAGAGTTCACCTTGAATATCAGTCTTTTCATTTTGGTTAACCACCTTTTCAATTCTCGTTCCCTGTGTCTGCACAGATATAAACCAGCCATCGGTGAGCTGCCTACCTTGGGCACCGGTAATGTAATCCCTTGGGCACCGGTAATGTAATCCCTCGGGCACCGGTAATGTAATCCTCTTCCGTGCCGGTCCAGCCTCATCGCCAGTGTGCCTCGGTCAGCCGGCTCTTGCACCAGCTAATGTGTGGGATGACAACACCCACGTAGCTGGCCAGAGGAGGCCCTGATGTGCCGCTTATTCTCCTCCGTTGTTTCCTCTTTCAACTATTTGCTGCCATCATCATGGTCCTTCTCAGCACCTCACACTAGCTGCTACCTGAGTGAAGGATTCGTTTCTTAAGGGCGACAAGGGTGTGGGACCATTGGTGTGGTAACTATTGGTTTACACAGACCAAGAGGAGAGTGTGTACCACGCAAGCAATGGGAGGACGTCCTGGTGAGGAAGAGGAAACAGACTTGAAGTAAGAGGAGTAACTTAGGTTCATCTGGCCTGTGGTGTCCGCCTCGACCACAGTAGGTCGAGGACCAGGACCTGCTAGAGCATCTCCTGCCGGAGGGGGCAACATATGAAGATGGGAATTGTACCCCAGGCACTTCAGGCTCCGTTAGGGGTGAGGGACCACGATGGGGGTAGGAAGGAGAGCGTGCGAGACTGCACCAGCTGTCAGTGCTCCTCTCAGCATGACGCTGCTTTCCTCCAAATGAACCCCGAAGCATCATTCACAAACTCAGCAAGTCTCAAGGCTGTAGCTCGCCACTGTGGGGTCACACATGGCTTGGCCACATGGGAGTTTGCTGTGGGTAAACCTTGGCCATACGTCATCTGCCAAGCAGGAGGAGGGAGATTTTCTGATTCAACCCCTCCAAGTCAATTATATTCCTAGCCAACATCTTCAACGAATTCGGATCTTATGGTTTCACTGCCGTCCCGTTCAAAATGTGGACCAAGGTCTTGTGTTGTTATCCATATGTTTCATGGGCAGCACAGCCTCACTAAAGGTCTCGTGTGGTTATTTACCTCTTTCCAGAGCAGTGACGCTTTAAGGTCTTTTGTTGCTATTCACATCTTCCCAGAGCGGCCACACCTTTAAAGTCTTGTGATGTTATTCATATCTTTCCAGAACATCCATATTTGAGGTCTTGTGTTGTTATTCACATCTTCCCCGAACATCCACATTTGAGATCACGTGATGTTACATCATTCCAGAGCAGCCACACTCTCCAGCAGCGCCTGGAATACATTTACCTCCTCAGGTGTGTGCAGAAGGTCCTGGCCAGATCCGGTGCCACCTGAGGCAGTCTCCCTGATCTCCAAGATAATGTAATGTTGCAGCATATCCGCCGCAGTTTGTTTTGTCCTGTTACCTGCGGGATGAGTCAAGTCTGGCTCCCCAAGCAGGAGGCTGATCGGGTTGCGTTGGGGGGATGTGGGCATATAACGGGGGATGTAGGCGTATAATGGGGTGTGGGATGGAAGGTGATGGAGGTTCATAATGGGGGATAGTGGAGGATGGAGAGTGATAGAAGTACGTTATGGGGGACAATGGGGAGGTGGGAAGTGATGGACTCCCGTGGTGTAGCGGTTAGAGTTCCTGATCGTGACGCATTCACGGCCCGCCCAGGGTTGAGCGCATTGGTTCGAATCCTGGTTGCGGCGGTCGGTCTACAGTCAACCCAGCTGTTCATCCACTCCTAGGGGTTAGTCGATAAAATGGGTACCTGGCTCAGGCTAGAGTGTGTCAGTAGTTTTGATGCACGAGATAGAGTTATAATGATGGGTGATTTGAATGAAAAGGTGAGTAAAGTGGAAGTTAAGGGAATAATTGGTGTACCAGGGGTGTTGAGTGTTGTAAATGGAAATGGTGAAGAGCTTGTAGATTTATGTGCTGAAAAAGGACTGGTGATTGGGAATACCTGGTTTAAAAAGAGAGATATACATAAGTATACCTATGTAAGTAGGAAGGATGGCCAGAGAACGATCTTGGCTTACGTGTTAATTGACAGGCGCGCGAAAGAGAGACTTTTGGATGTTAATGTGCTGAGAGGTGCAACTGGAGGGATGTCTGATCATTATCTTCTGGAGGCGAAGGTGAAGATATGTAGAGGTTTTCAGAAAAGAAGAGAGAATGTTGGGGTGAAGAGAGTGGTGAGAGTAAGTGAGATTGGGAAGGAGACTTTTGTGAGGAAGTGCCAGGAGAGACTGAGTACAGAATGGAAAAAGGTGAGAACAAAGGACGTAAGGGGAGTGGGGGAGGAATGGGATGTATTTAGGGAAGCAGTGATGGCTTGCGGAAAAGATGCCTGTGGCATGAGAAGCGTGGGAGGTGGGCAGATTAGAAAGGGTAGTGAGTGGTGGGATGAAGAAGTAAGATTATTAGTGAAAGAGAAGAGAGAGGTATTTGGACGATTTTTGCAGTGAAATAATGCAAATGAGTGGGAGATGTATAAAAGAAAGAGGCAGGAGGTCAAGAGAAAGGTGCAAGAGGCAAAACAGAGGGCAAATGAGAGTTGGGGTGAGAGTATCATTAAATTTTAGGGAGGATAAAAAGATGTTTTGGAAGGAGGTAGATAAAGTGCGTAAGAAAAGGGAACAAATGGGAACATCAGTGAAGGGGGCTAATGGGGAAGTGATAACAAGTAGTGGTGATGTGAGAAGGAGATGGAGTGAGTATTTTTAAGGTTTGTTGAATGTTTGATGATAGAGTGGCAGATATATGGTGTTTTGGTCGAGGTGGTGTGCAAAGCGAGAGGGTTAGGGAGAATGATTTGGTAAATAGAGAAGAGGTAGTAAAAGCTTTGCGGAAGATGAAAGCCGGCAAGGCAGCGGGTTTGGATGGTATTGCAGTGGAATCTATTAAAAAAAGGGCTGACTGTATTGTTGACTGGTTGGTAAGGTTACTTAATGTATGTATGACTCATGGTGAGGTGCCTGAGGATTGGCGGAGTGCTTGGATAGTGCCAATGTACAAAGGCAAAGGGGATAAAAGTGAGTGCTCAAATTACAGAGGTATAAGTTTGTTGAGTATTCCTGGGAATCTTATGGGAGTGTATTGATTGAGAGGGTGAAGGCATGTACAGAGCATCAGGTTGGGGAAAAGCAGTGTGGTTTCAGAAGTGGTAAAGGATGTGTGGATCAGGTGTTTGCTTTGAAGAATTTATGTGAGAAACACTTAGAAAAGCAAATGGATTGGTATGTAGCATTTATGGATCTGGAAAAGGCATATGATAGAGTTGATAGAGATGCTCTGTGGAAGGTATTAAGAATATATGGTGTGGGAGATATATTGATAGAAGCAGTGAAAAGTTTTTATCGAGGATGTAAGGCATGTGTACGTGTACGAAGAGAGGAAAATGATTGGTTCTCAGTGAATGTTGGTTTGCGGCAGGGGTGCGTGATGTCTCCATGGTTGTTTAATTTGTTTATGGATGGGATTGCTAGGAAGGTGAATGCAAGAGTTTTGGAAAGAGGGGCAAGTATGAAGTCTGTTGTGGATGAGAGAGCTTGGGAAGTGAGTCAGTTGTTGTTCGCTGATGACACGGCGCTGTTGGCTGATTTGGGCGAGAAACTGCAGAAGCTGGTGACTGAGTTTGGTAAGGTGTGTGAAAGAAGAAAGCTGAGAGTAAATGTGGATAAGAGCAAGGTTATTAGGTACAGTAGGGTTGAGGGCCAAGTCAATTGGGAGGTAAGTTTTAATGGAGAAAAACTGGAGGAAGTGAAGTGTTTTAGATATGTGGGAGTGGATTTGGCGGCGGATGGAACCATGGAAGCAGAAGTGAGTCACAGGGTGGGGAGGGGGCGAAAGTTCTGGGAGCGTTGAAAAATGTGTGGAAGTCGAGAACGTTATCTTGGAAAGCAAAAATGGGTATGTTTGAAGGAATAGTGGTTCCAGCAATGGTATATGGTTGCGAGGCGTGGGCTATAGATAGAGTTGTGCGGAGGAGGGTGAATGTGCTGGAAATGAGATGCTTGAGGACAATATGTGGTGTGAGGTGGTTTGATCGAGTAAGTAATGAAAGGGTAAGAGAGATGTGTGGTAATAAAAAGAGTGTGGTTGAGAGAGTAGAAGAGAGTATTTTGAAATGGTTTGGTCACAATGGAGAGAATGAGGAAAGACTGACCAAGAGGATATATGTGTCAGAGGTGAAGGAAACGAGGAGAAGTGGGAGACCGAATTGGAGGTGGAAAGATGGAGTGAAAAAGATTTTGAGTGATCGGGGCCTGAACACGCAGGAGGGTGAAAGACGTGCAAGGAATAGAGTAAATTGGAACGATGTGGTGTAACGGGGTCGACGTGCTGTTAATAGATTGAACCAGGCCATGTGAAGCGTCTGGGGTAAACCATGGAAAGTTCTGTGGGGCCTGGATGTGGAAAGGGAGCTGTGGTTTCGGTGCATTATACATGACAGCTAGAGACTGAGTGTGAACGAATGTGGCCTTTCTTGTCTTTTCCAAGCGCTACCTCGCGCACATGCGGGGGGAGGGGGTTTTCATTTCATGTGTGGCGGGGTGGCGACGGGAATGAATAAGGGCAGACAGTATGAATTATGTACATGTGTATATATGTATATGTCTGTGTGTGTATATATATGTATACTTTGAGGTGTATAGGCGTGTACATGTGCGTGTGCGGACGTGTATGTATATACATGTGTATATGGGTGGGTTGGGCCATTCTTTCGTCTGTTTCCTTGCGCTACCTCGTTAACGCGGGAGACAGTGACAAAGTATAATAAATGTATAAATGAATATATATATATATATATATATATATATATATATATATATATATATATATATATATATATATATATTTAACGGGATCGCCTTGATTAGGGTCTCAGCTGCCCATGCCGTCTGAACTAACATAAAAAAAAGACAATGGGGGATGGGGAGAGATTTTCGGAGATGGGGACTGATGCACGACAATGGGTGTTGGAGGTTGACAGTGGGGGATGATGGGGAAGATGAGGGACAAAGACGTACTGTACCAGGGGGACGAAGGTGTGGTGGATGCAGGGGACTGGATGGGATAGCTGGGGGTTGTATGGGGTGTACGAGGGAAAAATAAGATGGTAGAGAGAAAGAGAGCAAGTTATGGGACATTGGTGAGTGATATGAACATGTGAGGGATACTCAGGGATTGTGGGGGTGTTGGGGGTGGTGAGAAATGATGGAGGAGTGTGGGAGATAACGGAGGATTCCGAGAGATATTGTGAAAGCTGAGGGATGATGGGGGATATTTTTCTGGGATGGCAAGGAATGGAAAATGGTGATGGGTATGATACGAGCGGGATTATGGTTCGGATGATGGGGATTTCAAAGGATGATAATGTATGATGGTGAGGAGAGGGAGGCGGAGGGTCATTTAGGTATGTCTCAGAATGTTGAGGGAGGGGGGTGAGTGGTGATAAGGGATGGGGGAGGCGTTGTGTGGATGGAAGGGAATGACATGGATGGTGAGGAATGGTAGTGACATTAAGGAATGGGGATAGTAGAGAAAAATGTCTCACCATCATCCCACACTCCTCATCTCTACTATCCCCATTCCTTAATGTCACTACCATTCCTCACCATCCATGTCATTCCCTTCCATCCACACAATGCCTGCCCCATCCCTTATCACCACTCACCCCCCTCCCTCCCTCAACATTCTGAGACATACCTAAATGACCCTCCGCCTCCCTCTCCTCACCATCATACATTATCATCCTTTGAAATCCCCATCATCCGAACCATAATCCCGCTCGTATCATACCCATCACCATTTTCCATTCCTTGCCATCGCAGAAAAATATCCCCCATCATCCCTCAGCTTTCACAATATCTCTCGGAATCCTCCGTTATCTCCCACACTCCTCCATCATTTCTCACCACCCCCAACACCTCCACAATCCCCAGTATCCCTTACATGTTTATATCACTCACCAATGTCCCATAACTTGCTCTCTCCCCACATGGGACACATGATGTGTGTAGGATGATGATGGGTCATGGTAGGTGTAGGATGATGATGGGACATTGTAGATGTAGGAAGATGATGGGTCATGGTAGGTGTAGGATGATGATGGGACATGGTAGATGTAGGACGATGATGGGACATGGTAGATGTAGGAAGATGATGGGACATGGTAGATGTAGGAAGATGATGGGACGTGGGAGATGTAGGACGATGATGGGACATGGTAGATGTAGGACGATGATGGGACATGGTAGATGTAGGAAGATGATGGGACGTGGGAGATGTAGGAAGATGATGGGACATGGTAGATGTAGGAAGATGGGACGTGGGAGATGTAGGAAGATGATGGGACGTGGGAGATGTAGGACGATGATGGGACATGGTAGATGTAGGAAGATGATGGGACGTGGGAGATGTAGGAAGATGATGGGACATGGTAGATGTAGGAAGATGATGGGACATGGTAGATGTAGGAAGATGATGGGACGTGGGAGATGTAGGAAGATGATGGGACGTGGGAGATGTAGGAAGATGATGGGACGTGGGAGATGTAGGAAGATGATGGGACGTGGGAGATGTAGGAAGATGATGGGACGTGGGAGATGTAGGAAGATGATGGGACGTGGGAGATGTAGGAGTGAAAAGGACGAGTTAGATCATTCATCGAGGATAGAGAGGACTGACACTGTACACTGTGGGTATGGCAGAGCGGCTGATGCTGAAATCCAGGGTGAGTGGCGGGTGTGTGTGTGTGTGTGTGTGTGTGTGTGTGTGTGTGTGTGTGTGTGTGTGTGGACGGCTGGATAGATGGGGATAGACGACATGGTAAAGAATAGTGTATACTTGTGGACGCCCCTTGAATAGTTGCGATCGTCCCTTGAATAGTTATGGTCGTCCCTCTGTTCCTCTTGCGTGTCGTCAGGGCGCGCGTGCCCAGGATGGACGCGGTGGAATGTGTCAGTGAATACCTTCGTCATGTTGTCAAGTCATTAGCCAGTAATGTATCAACTTGAACTCTCGTCTCTACCCTGCCCGACTTACGCCCAACGCCCCGACCTTTACCACCTGATGATCATTTCCAGACTCCTCGACTTTGGCCTTTCTTCATTTGGTCCAGCCGCCCTGACCTTCCTCTTACGTGCCTCTCGACCTTCCAGGGTCGTGGGGGCAGGGCTGGGTGCCGGCCATCTGAAGCCCACCACAAAGCCTGGCCAAGAATTACAACTATTGTAAATACTTTGGTCTACACGCAAGTTGCTCAAGCCCGCCGCCGCTGCGGCCACCACGCTCCGCCATCGATTTTCTTTTCCATATTTATTTCTTTTTTCCAGCAAGAACCGGCGACTTTATGTAGCGCTCTCGCCCAACCCGTGGGCGGCGCCGGCGAAGAAGAAGGGTACACAGGGCATCAAAGGACCAGGAAGTAGGGCAAAGTGACTGAATTGAACACGATCTTACATGGTGACTGAACCATATCCAGGAGGCAAGTTTAGGGTAGTTTTGAAGTATCTGTAGCAAGAGAGTATTTAAGGACTGATATACTTACATATATACCATGTGCTGCACGATAGAAATGATCTCTGAATTCAATGATTTTCTGAGACGAGTACACAGAGGTGCAGGATGTGTTGGTAAACCTGATGGCAGAGTCTACATCTTGCTTGCTCAGTATCAACAGTAAGGGCGGACTGCCGCCCAACCTCAGCCGGAGCATCAACAGCATCGGACGAACGGAGTTTCTTCTTGCATGATGTTACCATGGCTGATGGATCGCCTCGCGTCCATATGTGTTCGTCCAAATCTAAATATTCGTATGCAAGTTCGTTTTAAACTACGTTCGTGTATACCAAGCTACAGTCAGCGCCATCTTTGGAGGAATGAAATTCTAGCTAGTTCATCAGTCCTGTTATACGATCTGGGCCCAGCATGTGGAGGAACCCAGGGAAATCATACCTTACCTCTGTCATGGGTAACTCTCTTATTCCTGTGTCGTGTTCCTGGCACAAGTATATCACAGCCATGTTGAAGGGAGTCCAATGGTCTTCATAATCCCAAGTCCTTTTAGCCAGTCTTCCTTGGACATATCCTGACATAGCAAGGCTGTGAGAAGAGCAGACAGTTCTGCATGGGTTGTGGACACTGAGTTGTTCATCCTGGCTCACCATTCTGCAGGAACTCGATAGCGTAGAGTTGCCGGCAGCTCCAGTGGCCTCGCTGTACAGACGTACCTGCGTAGTGTGATTTTTTTTGTAGACTGGGAAATGCATCTGATGACCTAATGGTCTGTGACGATGTTACCTGCTAGAGGGCAGTAAATCCACCAGAATTCAACTTTGTACAGATGGGGACAGGATGGTGAAACTGGAGTAACGGTGTCATGGTGATAAGGGACGTCTTGCTTTACTCCCATCCTCAATTATAAGTTATAACTCGAGCAGATGATTAGGGGGAAATGAAGAAGTGATGATGTCAAAGGAATTAATTTCCCCACGGGGCAGGAGAGTGCCAGCTGGTGTCTCACACGGTCAAGTTCATGAATGCCATGATATTCTGAGCCAAGTCCTAATTTTAGCACACCCAATCGGATGGCTGCCAGCCTCTTAGGGTGCGGGTTGGGGGGATGGAAGACAGTCTGCGAAGCTTTTGTGTGTGAACTGGTCCGGACTTACCTTAATGGCTGGATACCCGCTCGTCAGATTACCTTCGTTGATCCGTCTCTTACACTAACACTTACACAAATCTTATATGTTCTGACACGGTGAGGAATGGTTCTCATAGCTTCGTTCTGTATTATCGAGTTCTGTATTATTTCGAATCTCCTGTACTGGGGTCCAGGTAAGAGTACAGCTTAATCGATTGAAGGACGAAGATATGCGAGGTAAGTCAGTATGAACATCCTGGTGGTGTAGAATATCGTGGACGGAGGCCATCTACAGTTCTGAGTTCGTCAAGCTCGTCTGTACCATATGACAGCTTCGTCTAGCAGTGCCAGTAAGCCAGGGGAACCAAACCATCATACATGTTCGATGTGACATCCATTATTCAGTGGACTTTTTCTTGTGTCTCCTGTGTGTCCTCTCACCGGTGTTGCTAAGCCTTGGCCGAGCTCATTACATTACATAAGCCGTGGTTAAGTATGGCGAGGTTATCATTACGACGAGAGATGTTGACCACGATGTCATCACCACACCGTGTGTGATACATGGCATCCCCAGGTATGACCTCACTGAGTGGTATGAGGTAAGATCTATGAGCAGGTGCTGAATGTGCTCACCAGCGGCTGGAGTAACGGGTTCAAAAACTTTCTCATTTCACTTCAGTCGTCCATGAAACAACACGAATGACATTATGGTGGTCAATACTCACAGATCCTAAGGGAAGCCATTCTTAACATTTCATGCAGAACTACACACGTTCTATAAAGAATACTGAAAAGCCTTTTACCATAACAGAATCGACGTCAGTATATATAGTGTACAGAATGAACAAGATGCTATTACAGTGACGTTAAATCCTTTCTTGCCTATATCCTTGTGGGTTTGGTGATCCATAACCTTGGTGCAGAAGGTGACTGGGGGAACTACCTGTCGTAGCTTCTATATAAAGACCTGGTTAAACTTACACGTCTGAAGGCCTTTAGCTGATCGAGTTTATACACGGGGACGATAGGCGTACTCATCCAGGGACTAAGCTTGTTCCTGTCGCATGAATCATGCTTTAGGATGCAAGTAATGGCCTGCTGGATACCCAACGGGAAAGTCTTATGTTTCTATAGGTGATATAATCCTCGCCTGGGGACGTGTATTGGTACTTTACTGTAAGGTCTTGTAGTGTTGTAAGTAGCGCCATCCTTCCTAAAGAAAGCTGACAAGGATAAATGCTCCTTGACTTGATTATGTCGAGTACATGGGCTCGAGGCCTGCAAGATGTTTGAATGGCACACTGTTTATACAACCAGAGGAACTGCTCAGCAGAGGACAATCCTAGGCAGCTTAAACAGGGCTTCAAGTATTCCAGTGTGGGTAGACTGTGTCCATGTGATGTGCGGGACCCAAACACAGAGACAATACACTGATACGAGAGATGGTCAGTGCGTCGAGGGGCGGAATAACGAGGCTATCGCCGGAAAACGGAATATTGTGAAGCGTTTTAGAATAATTCTTTTTTGGAGGAGTTCAACTTAAGTAGGTTACATCTGACCCAAGAGGAAATCCTGCCCGGATATGATCTTAGAGAGAGAGAGACTCGAGCGAGAAGAAAGATGAAGCGGATTTGAAAGACGTGGAGGAATGCAGAGTTGGCTCGTGAGCCCATGAGTGCATGACGATATTTATTGATGAAACGAATTATTGAAAAAGTGAAAAAAAAAAAAATAGCGCTCGTCCCTGATGGACGCTACCGTTGGTGAGGGAAAAGAGAAGTTGGTTCATCAATAACAGACACAGATTGGCTAGAGTGGAGGAGAGAACAGAGTGAGGGTGGAGAGGACCCCCCTCCAAAGAAAAGGGGTATGGGAACATGGAGATCAAAAACTGGTGACACATCCCATCAAAAGCTTTCGGGATGTCAAGTTCTACAACTCGGCTGAGTCTCGTCCAGCGAATGCCGTACTGATGATCACAGAGGAAGCGTTGGGTCTGAAGCCGCTGAGGGATATAGGAGTTAAGGAGAGATTTACGGATTGTGAAGATGTAGACGTCAAGGCAGTACGACAATAGTTAGATGGGTACGTTAACTTTTGTTTTTTTTGTTACGTAAACTGTACCAGTTCATGTGTACAAGGATGAAAAGGTTTTGGTTTCATAGAATGAAGGAAAACAGACGAACACTTACAGGTGCAAGTATGGAAGCACCGTCCTTGAAAACACAAGGAGGGATGTTTTCTGGAGTGCGCGTGAACACAGAGGGTAATAGCATAGGGTGATTCAAGGATTGAGGGTGTCATGTTGGAGTCATTTCAGGTAGACTGAAAAGAGAAGACTTATTGTGTCAGGGGGAGAGGAAACAACGGTGTCGCTGGAAACTAGAACACGAAGGAAAGGAGGAACAACAGAAGTTTTTGAGATAGTTTTGGCTGAAGACCAGAATTCATCACTGGAAGAAGAGAAGGCAAGGTTGTCATACTCCTTTGGCCAAAGGAACGATCCGGCCGAGAGGAGAGCTGAGTGCGAGTCCAAGGAGAGAGAATCTTTCCCGGTCCTTTGCTGGAATGGTCTTAGACCAAGTAGGAGTGGAAGACGAAATACTTAAAGAGGACTGGATATATTTTCCTCCATTCCTGTAATAACGACATCTGCTATACGTCCAGCAGGAGCATCGCCCTGGATGAGGTAGTAACATTCCTATGGAAATATAAAAAAAGAATTTCCATAAGTCAGTCCAGTCAGCGGTATTAACGTGCCAGTATTAGGGTCAGTCCATTTAGCGGTATCAAAGTGCCAGTACTGGGGTTCAGAGGTGACAACGAAAAACGTGCGATGAGAAATTAGATGGTTACAAGAGTGTGGTCCGATGAACAAACATGGGCAGAATTGTGAGGTCTGAACATGAAGTGAGGGTGAAAAAAAAAGAAAAACGATTATAGTTATGGTAGAGTGGTCGCGAAGGTTTGGGATACGGGGGAGGGCAGATGATAAGCCTCAGACGATTAACAGTAGAAAATATGAGCATTGGAATCCCCATTCATTAGTGTGTGTGTGTGTGTGTGTGTGTGTGTGTGTGTGTGGAAGCATTTATTCATTTTCTGTGGCACATGTTGAAGTCTTATATGAAGAGCAGGTCAGCCTAAGAATGAGGGAGGGTGTCTCTTTCGAGCCAGGATTTTTAGGCAGATGAAGAATGTAATGAAATGTGTGTAAGAACAGGAGGACAGTAGATGAACGAGAGAACAACAGTTGTAGTTTGGTAAAAAATCTCAGGGGAAAAGACGTCAAATACTAGAGAGTCTTGGTCCATGATGCGTGCACCAGTGGAGCTGGTTCTGGAATAAGGTTAGACCGTAACTGCAGTAGCTGGAGACATGTGGGATACTTATGAGGATATCATAAGACAGTTGGGTGTCTGAGAGATGTAAGATATCCAGACAGACACTCGCCACGTAGCGTCCTAACAGGGTAAGAAGGAGCCCTGGAATGTTGCTGAAAATGAATCGAAAAAAAAAAGTTTATGATGGGCAATGCTGCTGCCTGAGCTGAGGCCTCCTTCTCATAGGCACCAGAGACTGATGAGACACCGGAAATTATTCACACATCAACATGCTTGGAACGTAGGGCCATAACATTCTTTATAACACACACACACACACACACAACTACGTCCATCCCTCGATGAAGGCGGACATGTGCCAGTGGCACTCTCGAGCCACCACAGGTCAACTGGCAACATGAACTAACTAACCCTCCTCCCCCAGATGGATAATTGGATTACGTCTGATTGGACCTACAGTCTTCACACAAGACTGATAACTTCCAATGAATCAAATGTTGAAAGAGATCAGATAACTTTACCACTGACCTGGAGAACCAGAGACTCGCTGAAAATGTTCTTGCGCGAGGCACCTGTGGTTTTAGTGGGTCAGAGCTGCGGCGGGCCAGTGTAAACACCATGACACTGACATATACCAGCACTAGCACGGGCCTCGTACCCACCTGGGGTCCCGCTATGTCAGCTCAGGAATGCCTATACCATCTTCATTCTACATAAGCTCACTTACGCCTCTCCAGCTTGGTCCTCCTCCCTTACAGCTACACAGAAGGACCAGCTGGTATGAGTTCATAACGTAGCACAGAGGATCATCCTGGGTCAGTCTTACACCTAACAAGAGGCCCTCATCTCGCTGGACTTGCCCTCCCTCTCCCACAACACACGAGGCAGTGTGTCAATAAACGTTTGACACTCCCTCCGGCACCGAGGCCTCATCTTCCTTCATGCCTCACTTCCACTGACCGCTGTCCGTCACCAAAGCCGCCTTGTGCCAAACCAGTGCGCAGTGGGACAGATCCATGGATAGTCCTACTCCTACCACTCTTAACGTCTAAAGAATTCACGAGGAAGCCCAGAACCAAGACAGAAAATAGCTTAGATATATCTTAGTTGTGTGTTTCTCTACAACTCTATTACTGTGACTCAACCAACGTTTAACTATTCACCAGCGTTCAAGTAATCAACACTAAGTGCTTCATGTATAAACCATAGAATCAGCTCCGTAAATCTTCCTGTACATTGGCCACTTTGACAATGTGGATGTACCACACTCATATCGTTTATCCAAAGCGTGGAAGTATCCAGCCCCACCTTCAGCTCTTATATGACGCAGTAGTAAAGAATTTTTGGCTCCCGAATTCATTGGACGAGAATAATCTTCTGTATGTTTGAATACTGCGTCCTTACAACCTCGAATTCAAGCTCAATATTCAAACATACAGAATATCATTCATGTCCATTGAATTGGGGGAGGGGTGAACAAATATTTTTTTTGTCAGTTATAGAAATTCACCATAAACATGAATGAGGAATGTATCAATTAGATAATACACTGATGACATCTTTGTTGAAATGTGGTTAACTTAAGAAAGCAGTAGCTGACCTGATGTCCTTTGTCAGGTAGAAGGACGGATCACTTTACCGTTCTCGTCAACTTTTCCATGTTTCTCAGATCAACAGTGTCTTGTTTCCACAGCTGTGGTGTTGGATGATTTTGTATATATTCTCTTGTTCGTACTGACTCTGTATCCTTGAAAATGGCTTGGAATACAGTCTAAAGTTTGAAACTTCTGTGATATTTTTCCAGCGGCTTTACTTATATCAGTGCTTCACATGTGAATGTGATTTATTACAATATTTTTTTTTTTTTTGCTTTGTCGCTGTCTCCCGCGTTTGCGAGGTAGCGCAAGGAAACAGACGAAAGAAATGGCCCAACCCACCCCCATACACATGTATATACATACACGCCCACACGCGCAAATATACATACCTACACAGCTTTCCAGACGCTTCACATGCCCTGATTCAATCCACTGACAGCACGTCAACCCCGGTATACCACATCGATCCAATTCACTCCATTCCTTGCCCTCCTTTCACCCTCCTGCATGTTCAGGCCCCGATCACACAAAATCTTTTTCACTCCATCTTTCCACCTCCAATTTGGTCTCCCACTTCTCGTTCCCTCCACCTCCGACACATATATCCTCTTGGTCAATCTTTCCTCACTCATTCTCTCCATGTGCCCAAACCATTTCAAAACACCCTCTTCTGCTCTCTCAACCACGCTCTTTTTATTTCCACACATCTCTCTTACCCTTACGTTACTTACTCGATCAAACCACCCCACACCACACATTGTCCTCAAACATCTCATTTCCAGCACATCCACCCTCCTGCGCACAACTCTATCCATAGCCCACGCCTCGCAACCATACAAAATTGTTGGAACCACTATTCCTTCAAACATACCCATTTTTGCTTTCCGAGATAATGTTCTCGACTTCCACACATTCTTCAAGGCTCTCAGGATTTTCGCCCCCTCCCCCACCCTATGATCCACTTCCGCTTCCATGGTTCCATCCGCTTCCAGATCCACTCCCAGATATCTAAAACACTTTACTTCCTCCAGTTTTTCTCCATTCAAACTTACCTCCCAATTGACTTGACCCTCAACCCTACTGTACCTAATAACCTTGCTCTTATTCACATTTACTCTTAACTTTCTTCTTTCACACACTTTACCAAATTCAGTCACCAGCTTCTGCAGTTTCTCACATGAATCAGCCACCAGCGGTGTATCATCAGCGAACAACAACTGACTCACTTCCGAAGCTCTCTCATCCACAACAGACTTCATACTTGCCCCTCTTTCCAAAACTCTTGCATTCACCTCCCTAACAACCCCATCCATATACAAATTAAACAACCATGGAGACATCACACACCCCTGCCGCAAACCTACATTCACTGAGAACTAATCACTTTCCTCTCTTCCTACACGTACACATGACTTACATCCTCGATAAAAACTTTTCACAGCTTCTAACAACTTGCCTCCCACACCATATATTCTCAATACCTTCCACAGAGCATCTCTATCAACTCTATCATATGCCTTCTCCAGATCCATAAATGCTACATACAAATTCATTTGCTTTTCTAAGTATTTCTCACATACATTCTTCAAAGCAAACACCTGATCCACACATCCTCTACCACTTCTGAAACCACACTGCTCTTCCCCAATCTGATGCTCTGTACATGCCTTCACCCTCTCAATCAATACCCTCCCATATAATTTACCAGGAATACTCAACAAACTTATACCTCTGAAATTTGAGCACTCACTCTTATCCCCTTTGCCTTTGTACAATGGCACTATGCACGCATTCCGCCAATCCTCAGGCACCTCACCATGAGTCATACATACATTAAATAACCTTACCAACCAGTCAATAATACAGTCACCCCCTTTTTTAATAAATTCCACGGCAATACCATCCAAACCTGCTGTCTTGCCGGCTTTCATCTTCCGCAAAGCTTTTACTACCTCTTCTCTGTTTACCAAATCATTTTCCCTAACCCTCTCACTTTGCACACCACCTCGACCAAAACACCCTATATCTGCCACTCTATCATCAAACACACTCAACAAACCTTCAAAATACTCACTCCATCTCTTTCTCACATCACCACTACTTGTTATCACCTCCCCATTTGCGCCCTTCACTGAAGTTCCCATTTGCTCCCTTGTCTTACGCACTTTATTTACCTCCTTCCAGAACATCTTTTTATTTTCCCTAAAATTTAATGATACTCTCTCACCCCAACTCTCATTTGCCCTCTTTTTCACCTCTTGCACCTTTCTCTTGGCCTCCTGTCTCTTTCTTTTATACATCTCCCACTCAATTGCATTTTTTCCCTGCAAAAATCGTCCAAATGCCTCGCTCTTCTCTTTCACTAATAATCTTACTTCTCCATCCCACCACTCACTACCCTTTCTAATCAACCCACCTCCCACTCTTCTCATGCCACAAGCATCTTTTGCGCAATGGATGTTAATGTGCTGAGAGGTGCAACTGGAGGGATGTCTGATCATTATCTTGTGGAGACTAAGGTGAAGATTTGTATGGTTTTTCAGAAAAGAAGAGTGAATGTTGGGGTGAAGAGGGTGGTGAGAGTAAGTGAGCTTGGGAAGGAGACTTGTGTGAGGAAGTACCAGGAGAGACTGAGTACAGAATGGAAAAAGGTGAGAACAATGGAAGTAAGGGGAGTGGGGGAGGAATGGGATGTATTTAGGGATATATATATATATATATATATATATATATATATATATATATATATATATATATATATATATATATATATATATATCCCCGGGGATAGGGGAGAAAGAATACTTCCCACGTGTTCCTCGCGTGTCGTTGAACGCGACTAAAGGGGGTGGGAGCTGGGGGCTGGAAACCCTCCCCTCATTGTATTCTAACTTTCTAAAAGGTGAAACAAAAGAAGGAGTCACGCGGGAGTGCTCATCCTCCTCGAAGGCTCAGACTGGGGTGTCTTAATGTGTGTGGATGTAACCAAGTTGAGAAGAATGGAGAGATAGGTAGTATGTTTGAGGAAAGGAACCTGGATGTTTTGGCTCTGAGTGAAACGAAGCTCAAGGGTAAAGGGAAAGAATGGTTTGGGAAAGTTTTGGGAGTAAAGTCAGGGGTTAGTGAGAGGACAAGAGCAAGGGAAGGAGTAGCAATACTCCTGTTGCAGGAGTTGTGGGAGTATGTGATAGAGTGCAAGAAAGTAAACTCTAGATTGATATGGGAAAAACTGATAGTGGATGGAGAGAGATGGGTGATTATTGGTGCCTATGCACCTGGTCATGAGAAGAAAGATCATGAGAGGCAAGTGCTTTGGGAGCAGCTGAGTGAGTGTGTCAGCAGCTTTGATGCACAAGACCGGGTTTTGGTGTTGGGTGATTTAAATGTTAAGGTGAGTAATGTGGCATTTGAGGGTATAATTGGTGTACATGGGGCATTCAGTGTTGTAAGTGGAAATGGTGAAGAGCTTGTGGATTTGCGTGCTGAAAAAGGACTGGTGATTGGGAATACCTGGTTCAAAAAGAAAGATATATATAGATATACGTATGTTAGTAGGAGAGGTGGTCAAACGGCATTATTGGATTACGTGTTAATTGATAGGTGTGTAAAAGAGAGACTTTTGGGTGTTAATGTGCTGAGAGGGGCAGCTGGTGGGATGTCTGATCATTATCTTGTGGAGGCGAAGGTGAAGATTTGTAGAGGTTTTCAAAGAACAAGAGAGAATGTTGGGGAGAAGAGAGTGGTGACAGTAAGTGAGCTTGGAAAGGAGAATGTGTGAGAAAGTACCAGGAGAGAGTGAGTGTAGAATGGCAAAAGGTGAGAGCAAACGACGCGAGGGGAGTGGGTGAGGAATTAGATGCATTTAGGAAAGCAGTGATGGCTTGCGCAAAAGATGCGTGAGGCATGATAAAGGTGAGAGGTGGGCAGATTAGAAAGGGTAGTGAAAGGTGGGATGAAGAAGTAAAGTTGTTAGTGAAAGAGAAAAGAGAGGAGTTTGCGCGATAATTTCAAGAAAGGAGTGCAAATGACTGGGAGATGGATAAAAGAGAGAGGCAGGAGGTCAAGAGAAAGGTGCAAGGGTTGGAAAAGAGGGCAAATGAGAGTTGAGGTGAGAGAGTATCATTAAACTTTAGTGAGAATAAAAAGATGTTTTGAAAAGAGGCAAATAAAGTGCGTAAGACAAGAGAACAAATGGAAACATCGGCGAAGGGGACAAGTGGGGAAGTAATAACAGGTAGTGATGAAGTGAGAAGGAGATGGGTGAGTATTTTGAAGGTTTGTTGAATGTGTTTGATGACAGAGTGTTTTAGTCGGAGCGGTGTGCAAAGTAAGAGGGTCAGGGAGAATGGCTTGGATAGGAGAGAAGAGGTAGTGGAATTTATAAAAAAGGGGGTGACTCTGTTGTTGATTGGTTCGTAAGGATATTCAATGTATGTATGGATCATGGTGAGGTGCTTGAGGATTGGCGGAATGCATGCAAAGTGCCATTGCACAAAGGCAAAGTGGATAAAGTGTGTTTAAACTACAGAGGCATATGTTTGTTGAGTATTCCTGGGAAATCATATGGGAGGGTATTGTTTGAGGGGGTGAAGGCATGTACAAAGCTTCAGACCAGGGAAGAGCAGTGTGGTTTCAGAAGTGGTAGAGTATGTGTGGATCAGGTGTTTGCTTTAAAGAATGTGTGTGAGAAATTGTAAGAAAGACGGAAAGATGGATTTGCATGTAGTATTTATGGATCTGGAGAGGGCATATGATAGAGTTGATACAGATGCTTTGTGTAAGGTCTTATGAGTATATAGTGTAGGAGGTAAGTTGCTAGAAGCAGAGAAAATTTTTGTTTTTACCACGGATGTAAGCCATGCGTTCAAGTAAGAAGAGAGGAGAGTGATTGGCTCCCAGTGAATGTCGGTTTGCGGCAGGGGTGAGTGATCTCCCATTGTTGTTTAATTAGTTTATAGATGGAGTGGTTAGGGAGATAAATGCAAGATTTTTGGAGAGAGGGGCGAGAATGCAGTCTTTTGAGGATGAAAGGGCATGGGAAGTGAGTCAGTTGCTGTTCGCCGATGATACAGCTCTAGTGGCTGATTCGAGTGAGAAACTGCAGAAGTTGGTGACTAAGTTTGGAAAATGTGTGAAAGGAAAAAGTTGAGAGTAAATGTGAATAAGAGTAAGGTTATTAGATTCAGTAGGGTTGAGTGAAAAGTTAATCGAGATACAAGTTTGAGGGGAGAAGAATTGGGGGAAGTGAAGTATTTTAGATATCTGGGAGTGGGTTTAGCAGCGAGTGGAACCATGGAAGCGGAAGTGAGTCACTGGGTGGGGGAGGGGGCGAAGGTTCTGGGAGCGATGACGAATGTGTGGAAGGGGAGAACGTTATCTCAGAGAGCAAAAATGGGTATGTTTGAAGGAATAGTGGTTCCAGCAATGTTATATGGTTGCGAGGCATGGGATATAGATAAGGTTGTAAGGATGAGGGTGGATGTGTTGGAAATGTAATGTTTGAGGACAGTATGTGGTGTGAGGTGGTTTGAGCGAGTAAGTAATGAAAGGGTAAGAGAGATGTGTGGTAATAAAAAGAGTGTGGTTGAGAGAGCAGAAGAGGGTGTGTTGAAATAGTTTGCATACACACACACAAAAAAAAAAAAACTGTATGTGGACTGATAGCTATACTCACAAAATTACAAAAATGGGGTTGCCTTTATGCTGCATCGGGAGGTCAGTGTCTGTACGCATTATTCAATAACTTTTGTTCGACTGTTTCATATTTAAGGCCACGCCCGTGGGAGACTGCTGCTGGACATGGCACACTGACAGGCCTCCGCCCTTTATGTTTACCTCTGGATATTTTGAGCGATAGCTAAGATAGACTTCATTTGTTAGATGATTAGTTTCTGATATGTAGTAGTTTCAAATCTTCAGATATAGTACGAAAAATACAATTAAGGGCACACACACACACACACACACACACACACACACACACACACACACACACACATACTTATACTTAGTCGCTGTCTCTTGTGTTAGCGAGGTAGCGCAAGGAAACGGGCGCAGGTATGGCCCAACCCACTCACATACACATGCATATACATAAACGCCCACACACGCACATATACATACCTATACGTTTCAACGTATACATACATATACATACACATACATACACACACATATATATATATATATATATATATATATATATATATATATATATATATATATATATACATGAACATATATATTTGCTGCCTTCATCCAATCCGTCGCCACCCCGCCACACATGAAACAGCACCCCCCCTGACCCAACGCGCGCGCGAGGTAGCGCTAGGAAAAGACAACAAAGGCCACATTCGTTCACACTCAGTCTCTAGCGGTCATGTAATAATGCACCGAAACCACAGCTCCCTTTCCACATCCAGGTCCCACAGAACTTTCCATGGTTTACCCCAGACGCTTCACATGCCCTGGCTCAATCCATTGACAGCACGTCGACCCCGGTATACTACATCGTTCCAATTCACTCTATTCCTTGGCCGCCTTTAACCCTCCTGTATGTTCAGGCCCCGATCGCTAACCCCAGACGCTTCACATGCCCTAGTTCAATCCATTGACAGCACGTCGACCCCGGTATACCACATCGTTCCAATTCACTCTATTCCTTGCACGCCTTTAACCATCCTGTATGTTCAGGCCCCGATCGCTCAAAATCTTTTTCACTCCATCCTTCCACCTCCAATTTGGTCTCCCACTTCTCCTCGTTCCCTCCATCTCTGACATATATATTCTCTTTGTTAATCTTTCCTCACTCATTCTCTCTATGTGACCAAACCATTTCAATACACCCTCTTCTGCTCTCTCAACCACACTCTTTTTATTGCCACACATCTCTCTTGCCCTTTCATTACTTACTCGATCAAACCACCTCACACCACATATTGTCCTCAAACATCTCATTTCCAACACATCCACCCTCCTCCGCACACCCTATCTATCGCAAGTGCCTCACAACCATATAACATTGTTGGAACCATTATTCCTTCAAACATACCCATTTTTGCTTTCTGAGATAGCATTATCGCCTTCCACACATTCCTCAACGCTCCCAGAACCTTTGCCCACTTCCCCACCCTGTGACTTACTTCTGCTTCAATGGTTCCATCCGCTGCCAAATCCACTCCTAGATATCTAAAACACTTCACTTCATCCATTTTTCCTCCATTCAAACTTACTTCCCAATTGACTAGTCCCACAACCCTATTGTACCTAATAACCTTGCTCTTATTCACATTTACTCTCAGCTTTCTTCTTTCACACACTCACCAAACTCAGTCACCAACTTCTGCAGTTTCTCACCCGAACCAGCCACCAGCGCTGTATCATCAGCGAACAACAACTGACTCACTTTCCAAGCCCTCTCATCCACAACAGATTGCATACTTGCCCCTCTCTCCAAAACTCCTCCATTCATCTCCCTAGCAACCCTATCCATAAAGAAATTAAACTGCCATGGAGACATCACACACCCCTGCAGCAAACCGACATTCGCTGGGAACCACTCACTTTCTTCCCCTTCTACACGCACACATGCCTTACATCCTCGATAAAAACTTTTCACTGCTTCTAGCAACTTACCTCCGACACCATATACTCTTAATACCTTCCACAGAGCATCTCTATCAACTCTATCATATGCCTTCTCCAGATCCACAAATGCTACATACAAATCCATCTGCTTTTCTAAGTATTTCTCACATACATTCTATATCTATATCTATCTATCTATCTATCTATCTATCTATCTATCTATCTATTTATCTATCTATATATATATATGTATATGTATATATATATATATATATATATATATATATATATATATATATATATATATATATATATATATATAGTGTCTCTTCCTTCAAACTTTGACTAAGATATTATCAAAGCTACATCCATATTCAAGGCTTTGAGTCGGTTGGGAACATATCATCACTAAAGGTTGAAAAATGAAATATTTTTGGTACCATGTGGAAGCCTGGGACAATACTCAATAAAATGACTTCTTCGCCATATGAAGAACGGTGTTAAGGAAAGATCATCGAATGTTTAACGTTAATCCAGCCAGTATCCTAGGTGTTCTCACACTCATCATCCGTGAATTCAGCACTGTCTGTCTGTACGTAATGCACGAAGGAACGAGGATTGAAATACTAACTGTCTAACTCCATCATATCGTGCAGGAAAGTAGGCAATATATGAGTTGACACCGGTAGATCTCCTGTAAAGGGTGATCGCAAGAACGTGTTGCCCACACTGTGGGTCAGGCAATCTAGAGCGAGCGTTTCCTTTTTTTCTTATATTAGCTGAGACATCACGGGCAACTGAATGTCTTAATTAAGGCTGTCTCATTAACGCTATGTGTATATATACCCTAGCCTGAGCCAGGTACCTGTTTTATCGACCAACCCCTAGGGGTGGATGAACAGCTGGGTTGACTGTGGACCCACTGCTGCAACCAGAATTCGAGCCTATGTGCTCGATAGTGGGCGGCCCGTGAATGCATCACGGTCAGGAACACTAACTGCTACACCACAGAGGCCCATAACTCCTGAACATCCTATGCCGTTAGAACAATCATGAGGTAACATTAGACACTGATACATAAGTCAATTGACTGATAAACAGTTCAACATCGCGGTGAAGTCTCACAAGGCTCTTATATTCGGCTTTCCCGAATCTTCCATCAGACGCTGCACTCACGACATCTCTCAGGGAATCTCACCTAAATACTTCAGCTCATAAAAGAAAAAAAACATTCTTTGGTCAACAGTTGGGAGAGATGTTTATAGCTCTGCCTCCAGCCAGCCACTTGGAAGACCACTGGCAGGTCGTTTACATTTCGTAGTTCCAAGGGCGGGAGGCTCACTCACCCAGGCCACTACTGGCTGCACAGATCCCGCGACATCCTCACGTTCCTTGCGTTTTAGCACGGGAGTGTTGGGTCAAGATGTGCCTCGTGTACTGCCGTGTGTGTGAGTGTATTTGTGTGTGTGTGTGTGTGTGTTTCTTTATATCTTTCATGCGTTTCTCTCGTTTGCTCTTCGTCTATCGACGGTGAAATGTTAAATTGTACCGTGTTTCTGGCTTATATATACAGCCGGCATTTTGTATGTAGAGGAATACCTCTCTCTCTCTCTCTCTCTCTCTCTCTCTCTCTCTCTCTCTCTCTCTCTCTCTCTCTCTCTCTTTTTCGTCGGGGTCGTCCTTCACGGGCGCGTGTTAGGTCACCTCAGCAAAGCCGATCTTGGGAACTCATTCCTGTGTGTCTTTCCATCTGAGGGTGGCGTGTGCCGGGTGGGTCACAGATACCACACGTCCTGCGTCTGTGCCGCGTAAGATCACCCTGACGGCTGGTGATCCAGTCGGCAGAACAGCGCGTCATCCGCTGACTCGGCAACATGGTAATGGACTCGCCTGAGGACGGGGGAGGAACGGCTCGAGGACGACCTCTTCTGTGTGTTCTGTACTGGTGACAGATGACCACCAATAATGTTCTCCCTGGTGGCAGATGACCACCAATAATGTTCTCCCTGGTGGCAGATGACCACCAATAATGTTCTCCCTGGTGGCAGATGACCACCAATAATGTTCTCCCTGGTGACAGATGACCATCAATAATGTTCTCCCTGGTGGCAGATGACCATCAATAATGTTCTCCCTGGTGACAGATGACCATCAATAATGTTCTCCCTGGTGACAGATGACCATCAATAATGTTCTCCCTGGTGACAGATGACCATCAATAATGTTCTCCCTGGTGACAGATGACCATCAATAATGTTCTCCCTGGTGGCAGATGACCACCAATAATGTTCTCCCTGGTGACAGATGACCATCAATAATGTTCTCCCTGGTGGCAGATGACCATCAATAATGTTCTCCCTGGTGACAGATGACCATCAATAATGTTCTCCCTGGTGACAGATGACCACCAATAATGTTCTCCCTGGTGACAGATGACCACCAATAATGTTCTCCCTGGTGACAGATGACCATCAATAATGTTCTCCCTGGTGACAGATGACCATCAATAATGTTCTCCCTGGTGACAGATGACCACCAATAATGTTCTCCCTGGTGGCAGATAGCGTCTGTGATAATCTCATCATTAGTCTCGGCATGAACATGTTAGATCCTTTCATAGTCAAGAGAACTGACAACATGCAAAAGTCTGTGACCTAATTCATGACCTGACACTTACCTTGGATCACCCAACCCTTGCCTGTGGCCATCTGATACATGGGTTGTGGTCACTCGACCCTTGCCTTTGGTGACTCGATCCCAACTCTAGTGGCCATATTTCTTGCTTGACCTTCCCGGCTAACCCTCACCTGACGAGGTCATGAGCTTTACACACACACACACACATACATATATATATATATATATATATATATATATATATATATATATCATACAAACCTCCAACAGCCAGGATCGAACCCAGGACCCCTGTGCAACAGGCGGGAATGCTACCGCTAAGCTATGAGCCAGGCCCATAGCGTAGCGGTAGCATTCCCGCCTGTTGCACAGGGGTCCCGGGTTATATCCTGGCTGTTGGAGGTTTGCATGTTCTATGAAGGTGCGCGTTCCTATGCACTTTGTTCGTATATATATACATATATATATATATATATATATATATATATATATATATATATATATATATATATATATATATGCCGGCAAGGCAGCAGGTTTGGATGGTATTGCAGTGGAATTTATTAAAAAAGGGGGTGACTGTATTATTGACTGGTTGGTAAGGTTATTTAATGTATGTATGACTCATGGTGAGGTGCCTGAGGATTGGCGGAATGCGTGCATAGTGCCATTGTACAAAGGCAAAGGGGATAAGAGTGAGTGCTCAAATTTCAGAGGTATAAGTTTGTTGAGTATTCCTGGTAAATTATATGGGAGGGTATTGATTGAGAGGGTGAAGGCATGTACAGAGCATCAGATTGGGGAAAAGCAGTGTGGTTTCAGAAGTGGTAGAGGATGTGTGGATCAGGTGTTTGCTTTGAAGAATGTATGTGAGAAATACTTAGAAAAGCAAATGGATTTGTATGTACCATTTATGGATCTGGAGAAGGCATATGATAGAGTTGATAGAGATGCTCTGTGGAAGGTATTAAGAATATATGGTGTGGGAGGCAAGTTGTTAGAAGCAGTGAAAAGTTTTTATCGAGGATGTAAGGCATGTGTACGTGCAGGAAGAGAGGAAAGTGATTGGTTCTCAGTGAATGTAGGTTTGCGGCAGGGGTGTGTGATGTCTCCATGGTTGTTTAATTTGTTTATGGATGGGGTTGTTAGGGAGGTGAATGCAAGAGTTTTGGAAAGAGGGGCAAGTATGAAGTCTGTTGTGGATGAGAGAGCTTGGGAAGTGAGTCAGTTGTTGTTCGCTGATGATACAGCGCTGGTGGCTGATTCATGTGAGAAACTGCAGAAGCTGGTGACTGAGTTTGGTAAAGTGTGTGAAAGAAGAAAGTTAAGAGTAAATGTGAATAAGAGCAAGGTTATTAGGTACAGTAGGGTTGAGGGTCAAGTCAATTGGGAGGTAAGTTTGAATGGAGAAAAACTGGAGGAAGTAAAGTGTTTTAGATGTCTGGGAGTGGATCTGGCAGCGGATGGAACCATGGAAGCGGAAGTGGATCATAGGGTGGGGGAGGGGGCGAAAATCCTGGGAGCCTTGAAGAATGTGTGGAAGTCGAGAACATTATCTCGGAAAGCAAAAATGGGTATGTTTGAAGGAATAGTGGTTCCAACAATGTTGTATGGTTGCGAGGCGTGGGCTATGGATAGAGTTGTGCGCAGGATGGTGGATGTGCTGGAAATGAGATGTTTGAGGACAATGTGTGGTGTGAGGTGGTTTGATCGAGTAAGTAACGTAAGGGTAAGAGAGATTTGTGGAAATAAAAAGAGCGTGGTTGAGAGAGCAGAAGAGGGTGTTTTGAAATGGTTTGGGCACATGGAGAGAATGAGTGAGGAAAGATTGACCAAGAGGATATATGTGTCGGAGGTGGAGGGAACGAGGAGAAGTGGGAGACCAAATTGGAGGTGGAAAGATGGAGTGAAAAAGATTTTGTGTGATCGGGGCCTGAACATGCAGGAGGGTGAAAGGAGGGCAAGGAATAGAGTGAATTGGATCGATGTGGTATATCGGGGTTGACGTGCTGTCAGTGGATTAAATCAGGGCATGTGAAGCGTCTAGGGTAAACCATGGAAAGCTGTGCAGGTATGTATATTTGCGTGTGTGGACGTGTATGTACATACATGTGTATGGGGGTGGGTTGGGCCATTTCTTTCGTCTGTTTCCTTGCGCTACCTCGCAAACGCGGGAGACAGCGGCAAAGCAAAACGAATATATATATATATATATATATATATATATATATATATATATATATATATATATATATATATATATATATATATATATAATTTCCTCCCATATAATTTCCCAGGAATACTCAACAAACTTATCTCTCTGTAATTTGAACACTCACCTTTATTCCCTGTGCCTTTATACAATGGCACTATGCATGCATTCCGCCAATATATATATATATATATATATATATATATATATATATATATATATATATATATTTTTTTTTTTTTTTTTTTTTTTTTATACTTTGTCGCTGTCTCCTGCGTTTGCGAGGTAGCGCAAGGAAACAGACGAAAGAAATGGCCCAACCCCCCCCATACACATGTACATACACACGTCCACACACGGAAATATACATACCTACACAGCTTTCCATGGTTTACCCCGGACGCTTCACATGCCTTGATTCAATCCACTGACAGCACGTCAACCCCTGTATACCACATCGCTCCAATTCACTCTATTCCTTGCCCTCCTTTCACCCTCCTGCATGTTCAGGCCCCGATCACACAAAATCCTTTTCACTCCATCTTTCCACCTCCAATTTGGTCTCCCTCTTCTCCTCGTTCCCTCCACCTCCGACACATATATCCTCTTGGTCAATCTTTCCTCACTCATTCTCTCCATGTGCCCAAACCATTTCAAAACACCCTCTTCTGCTCTCTCAACCACGCTCTTTTTATTTCCACACATCTCTCTTACCCTTACGTTACTTACTCGATCAAACTACCTCACACCACACATTGTCCTCAAACATCTCATTTCCAGCACATCCATCCTCCTGCGCACAACTCTATCCATAGCCCACGCCTCGCAACCATACAACATTGTTGGAACTACTATTCCTTCAAACATACCCATTTTTGCTTTCCGGGATAATGTTCTCGACTTCCACACATTTTTCAAGGCTCCCAGAATTTTCGCCCCCTCCCCCACCCTATGATCCACTTCCGCTTCCATGGTTCCATCCGCTGACAGATCCACTCCCAGATATCTAAAACACTTCACTTCCTCCAGTTTTTCACCATTCAAACTCACCTCCCAATTGACTTGACCCTCAACCCTACTGTACCTAATAACCTTGCTCTTATTCACATTTACTCTTAACTTTCTTCTTCCACACACTTTACCAAACTCCGTCACCAGCTTCTGCAGTTTCTCACATGAATCCGCCACCAGCGCTGTATCATCAGCGAACAACAACTGACTCACTTCCCAAGCTCTCTCATCCCCAACAGACTTCATACTTGCCCCTCTTTCCAAGACTCTTGCATTTACCTCCCTAACAACCCCATCCATAAACAAATTAAACAACCATGGAGACATCACACACCCCTGCCGCAAACCTACATTCACTGAGAACCAATCACTTTCCTCTCTTCCTACACGTACACATGCCTTACATCCTCGATAAAAACTTTTCACTGCTTCTAACAACTTGCCTCCCACACCATATATTCTTAATACCTTCCACAGAGCATCTCTATCAACTCTATCATATGCCTTCTCCAGATCCATAAATGCTACATACAAATCCATTTGCTTTTCTAAGTATTTCTCACATACATTCTTCAAAGCAAACACCTGATCCACACATCCTCTGTGGATGAGAGAGCTTGGGAAGTGAGTCAGTTGTTGTTCGCTGATGATACAGCGCTGGTGGCTGATTCATGTGAGAAACTGCAGAAGCTGGTGACTGAGTTTGGTAAAGTGTGTGAAAGAAGAAAGTTAAGAGTGAATGTGAATAAGAGCAAGGTTATATGGTACAGTAGGGTTGAGGGTCAAGTCAATTGGGAGGTAAGTTTGAATGGAGAAAAACTGGAGGAAGTAAAGTGTTTTAGATGTCTGGGAGTGGATCTGGCAGCGGATGGAACCAAGGAAACGGAAGTGAATCATAGGGTGGGGGAGGGGGCGAAAATCCTTGGAGCCTTGAAGAATGTGTGGAAGTCGAGAACATTATCTCGGAAAGCAAAAATGGGTATGTTTGAAGGAATAGTGGTTCCAACAATGTTGTATGGTTGCGAGGCGTGGGCTATGGATAGAGTTGTGCGCAGGAGGGTGGATGTGCTGGAAATGAGATGTTTGAGGACAATGTGTGGTGTGAGGTGGTTTGATCGAGTAAGTAATGAAAGGGTAAGAGACATGTGTGGAAATAAAAAGAGCGTGGTTGAGTGAGCAGAAGAGGGTGTTTTGAAATGGTTTGGGCACATGGAGCGAATGAGTGAGGAAAGATTGACCAAGAGGATATATGTGTCGGAGGTGGAGGGAACGCGGAGAAGTGGGAGACCAAATTGGAGGTGGAAAGATGGAGTGAAAAAGATTTTGAGTGATCGGGGCCTGAACATGCAGGAGGGTGAAAGGAGGGCAAGGAATAGAGTGAATTGGATCGATGTGGTATACCGGGGTTGACGTGCTGTCAGTGGATTGAATCAGGGCATGTGAAGCGTCTGGGGTAAACCATGAAAGTTGTGTAGGGCCTGGATGTGGAAAGGGAGCTGTGGTTTCGGGCATTATTGCATGACAGCTAGAGACTGAGTGTGAACGAATGGGGCCTTTGTTGTCTTTTCCTAGCGCTACCTCGCACACATGAGGGGGGAGGGGAATGTTATGCCATGTGTGGCGGGGTGGCGATAGGAATGAATAAAGGCAGACAGTGTGAATTGTGTGCATGGGTATATATGTATGTGTCTGTGTGTGTATATATATGTGTACATTGAGATGTATAGGTATGTATATTTGCGTGTGTGGACGTGTATGTATATACATGTGTATGGGGGTGGGTTGGGCCATTTCTTTCGTCTGTATCCTTGCGCTACCTCGCAAACGCGGGAGACAGAGACAAAGCAAAATAAAAAGAAATGAAATATATATATATATATATATATATATATATATATATATATATATATATATATATATATATATATATATATTCATTATATCTATCATACTTTGTCGCTGTCTCCTGCGTTACCGAGGTAGCGCAAGGAAACAGCCGAAAGAATGGTCCAACCCACCCACATACACATGTATATACATAAATGCCCACACAGGCACATGTACATACATATACCATTCAACGTATACATACATATACATACACAGACATATACATATTGCACATGTACATATTCATACATGCTGCCTAATACATTCCCGCCGCCACCCCGCCACACATGAAATGGCACCCCCCTCACCCCCGCGTGCGCGCGAGGTAGCGCTAGGAAAACACAACAAAGGCCACTTTCGTTCACAATCAGTCTGTAGCTGTCATATGTAATGCACCGAAACCACAGCTCCCTGTCCACATCCAGGCCCCACAAAACTTTCCATGGTTTACCTCAGACGCTTCACATGCCCTGGTTCAATCCACTGACAGCACCGATCGCTCAAAATCTTTTTCACTTATCCTCGTTCCCTCCACTCTGACACATATATCCTCTTGGTCAGTCTTTCCTTACTCATTCTCTCCATGTGACCAAACCATTTCAAAACACCCTCTTCTGCTCTCTCAACCACACTCTTCTTATTTCCACACATCTCTCTTACCCTTACATTACTTACTCGATCAAACCACCTCACACCACATATTGTCCTCAAACATCTCATTTCTAACACATCCATCCTCCTCGCACAAACTTATCTATAGCTCATACCTCACATCCATATAACATTGTTGGAACCACTAACCCTTCAAACATACTCATTTTTGCTCTCCGAGATAACGTTCTCGACTTCTACACATTATTCAACGCTTCCAGAACCTTCGCCCCCTCCCCTACCCTGTGACTCACTTCCTCTTTCATGGTTCCATCATCTGCCTAATCCACTCCCAGATATCTATAACACTTCACTTACTCTAGTTTTTCTCCACTGAAACTTGCCTCCCAATTTACTTGTTGCTCAACCTACTGAAACTAATAACCTTGCTCTTATTCACATTTACTCTCAGCATTCTTCTTTCACACACGTTTCACATGTCCTGGTGCAGTCCATTGACAGCACATCGGCCCCGGTATACCACATCGTTCCAATTCGCTCTATTCCTTACACGCCTTTCACTCTCGTATGTTCAACCCCGATCGCTCAGAATCATTTTCACTCCATCTTTCCACCTCCAATTTGGTCTTCCGCTTCTCCTTGTTCCCTCCACCTCTGACACATACGTATATCCTCTTTGTCAACCTTTCCATAATCGTTCTCTCCATATGTCCAAACCATCTCAATGCACCCTCTTCTGATCTCTCAACCACACCCTTTCTATTACCACACATCTCTCTTACCCTTTTGTTACTTACTTGGTCAAACCACCTCACATCACATATTGTCCTCAAACATTTCATTTCTAACACATCCAATCTCCTCCGTACAACCCTGTCTATAGCCCATGCCTCGCAACCATATAATATTGTTGGAACTACTATTCCTTCAAACATACCCCTTTTTGCTCTCCGAGATAACGTTCTCTCCTTCAACACATTCTTCATCGCTCCCAGAACCTCCCCCCTCCTCCTTCACTTTGTGACTCAATTCCGTTTCCATGTTTTTATTCGCTGCTAGGTCTGCTCCCAGATATCTAAAACGCTTCATTTCCTCCAATTTTTCTCCATTCAAACTTACATCACAACTAACTTGTCCCTTAACCCTGCTGAACCTAATAAATTTGCTCTTATTCGCATTTACTCTCAACTTTCTCCTTTCACACACTTTTCCAAACTCAGTCACCAACTTTTACAGTTTTTTCACTCGAATCAGCCATCAGTGCTGTATCATCGGCGAACAACGACTGACTCACTTCCCAGGCCCTCTCATCCCCAACAGACAGCATATTCGACCCTCTCTCCAAAACTCTTGCATTTACCTCCCTAACCACCCCATCCATGAACAAATTAAACAAATATGGGATATCACACACCCCTACCGCAGACCGATCTTCCTATTCGTACACATGCTTTACATCCTTGATAAAAACTTTTCACCACTTCTAGCAGCTTACCTCCCACACCATATACTCTTAAGACATTCCGCAAAGCACCTCTATCAACCCTATCATATGCCTTCTCTAAATCCACACATGCCACATATAAATCTATCCTTCTAATTATTTCTCACTCAAATTCTTCAAAGAAAACACCTGATACACACTTACTCTACCCCTTCTGAAACCACTTTGCTCCTCCCCAATCTGATGCTCTGTACATGCCTTCATCCTCTCAGCCAATACCCTCCCATACAATTTTTCAAGAATACTCAACAAACCTATGCCTCTGTAGTTTGAACACTCACCTTTATCCCCTTTGCCATTGTACAACGGCATCATACATGCAGTCTGCCAATCCTCAAGCACCTCACCATGATCCATACATATACTGAATATCCTTACCAACCAATCAACGACACAGTCACCACCTTCCTTGATGAAATCCAATGCAATGCCTTCAAAACCCACCGCTTTGCCGGATTTCATCTTCCGCAAGGCTTTCACCACCTTTTCTCTCTTAACCAAACCATTCTCCCTGATCCTCTCAATTCGCACACCGCCCCGACCAAAACACTCTATATCTGCCACTCTATCGTCAAACACACTCAACAAACCTTCAAAATACTCACTTCATCTCCTCACTTCATCACTACCTGTTATCACTTCCCCCCCCCTTGCCCCCTTCACAAATGTTTCCATTTGTTCTCTTGTCTTTCGCACGTCATTTACCTCGTTCCAAAACATCTTTTTATGCTCGCTAAAGTTTAATGATAATCTCTCACCCTATCTCTCATTTGCCCACTTTTTCAACACCTGCATCTTCCACTTGACCTCCTGTCGCTTTCTTTTATACATCTCCCAGTCATTTGGACTCCTTCCTTGTAAGTATCGTCCAAATGCCTCTCTTTTCTCTTTCACTAACAACTTCACTTCTTCATCCACCACTCACTACCCTTTCTAATCTGCCCACCTCCCACCTTTCTCATGCCACATGCATCTTTTGCACATGCCATCACTGCTTCCCTAAATACATCCCATGCCTTACCCACCCCCCCTCACGCTATTCTCTCTCACATTTTGACATTCTACACTCAATCTCTCTTGGTACTTCCGTACACAAGTCTCCCCTCTAACCTCACGTACTCTCATCACAACCTCTTCTCCTCAACATTCTCTTTTCTTTTTTTGAAAACCTCTACAAATCTTCAACTTCGCCTCCACAAGGTACTGATCTGACATCCCTCCAGCTGCCCCTCACAATACATTAACATCCGAAAGTCTGTCTTTTACATGCCTATCAATTAACAAGTAATCTGATAATGCCCCTTGACCATTACTCCTACTCACATACGTATACTTATGTATATCTCTTTTTTAAATCAGGCATTCCCAATCGCCAGTCTTTTTTCAGCACATAAATCCACAGGCTCTTCACCAATTCCATTCACAACACTGAATACCCCATATACACCAGTTATATCCTCAGCTGCCACATTACTCACCTTCGCATCTAAATCACCCATCACTAATAACCAGCCTCGTGCACCAAAGCTGCTGACACACTTACTCAACTGCACCCAAACCATTTGCTTCTCATGATCTTTCTTCTAATGACCATGTGCATAAGCACCCATCTCTCTCCATCCACTTTCAGTTTTACCTATATCAATCTAGAGTTTACTTTCTTACACTCTATCACATACTCCCACAACTGCTTCAAGAGTATTGCTACTCCTTCCTCAGCTCTTGTCCTCTCACCAACCCCTGACTTTACTCCCAAGACTTTTCCAAACCATTCATCCCCTTTATCCTTGAGCTTTGTTTCACTCAGAGCCAGAACATCCAGGTTTCATTCCTCAAACATGCTACCTATCTCTCCTTTCTTGGTTACCAAACTCAGTCACCAACCTCTGCAGTTTGTCACCCGAATCAGCCACTAGCGCTGTGTCATCAGCGAACAACAACTGATTCACTTCCCAAGCCCTCTCATCCACAACAGACTGCATACTTGCCCCTCTCTCCAAAACTCTTCCATTCACCTCCCTAACAACCCCATCCATAAACAAATTAAACATCCGTGGAGACATCACACACCCCTGCCGCAAACTGACATTCACTGGGAACCAATTATTTTCCTCTCTTCCTACTCGTACACATGTCTTACATCCTTGATAAAATCTTTTAATGCTTCCAGCAACTTATCTCCCACACCATATACTCTTAATACCTTCCACAGAGCATCTCTATCAACTCTATCATATGCCTTCTCCAGATCCATAAATGCTAGAAGCAAATCCATCTGTTTTTCTAAGTATTTCTCACACATATTCTTCAAAGCAAACACCTGATCCACACATCCTTTACCACTTCTGAAACCACACAGCTCTTCCCCAATCTGATGCTCTGTACATGCCTTTACCCTCTCAATCAATACCCTCCCATATAATTTCCCAGGAATACTCAGCAAACTTATACTTCTGTAATTTGAGCACTCACCTTTATCCCCTTTGCCTTTGTATCATGGCACTACGCAAGCATTCCGCCAGTCCTCAAGCACTTCACCATGAACCATACATACACTGAATATCCTTACCAACCAGTCAACAACACAGTAATCCTCTTTTTTTAATAAATTCCACTGCAATACCATCCAAACCCGCCGCTTTGCTGGCTTTCATCTTCCGCAAAACTTTCACTACCTGCTCTTTGTTTACCAAACCATTCTCCCCGACCCCTCTCACTTCGCGCACCATCTCGACCAAAACACCCTATATCTGCCACTCTATCATCAAACACATTCAACAAACCTTCAAAATACTCACTCCACCTCCTTCTCACCCTACCATTTGTTGTTACCACCTCCCCATTTGCCCCCTTCACCATGTTCCCATTTGTTCTCTTGTCTTACGCACTTTATTTACCTCCTTCCAAAACATCTCTTCATTCTCTCTAAAATTTAATGATACTCTCTCACCCTAACTCTCGTTTGCCCTCTTTTTCACCTCTTCCATCTTTCTTTTGACTTCCTGCCTCTTTTTTCTATACATCTCCCAGTCATACGCACTACTTCCCAGCAAAAATCGTCCAAACGCTTCTCTCTTCTCTTTCACTAAAAATCTTACTTTTTCATCCCACCACTCACTACCTTTTCTAATCAGCCCACCTCCCACCTTTCTCATGCCACAAGCATCTTTAGCTCAAGCCATTACTGCTTCCACTTGCCTCTCATGATCTTTCCTCTCATGACCAGGTTCATAGGCCCCAATAATCACCCATCTCTCTCCATCCTGCTTCAGGAGTAGTGCTACTTCTTCCTCTGCTCTTGTCCTCTCACCAACTCCCAAGATATTCCCAGATATTACCTTTGAGCATCGTTTCACTCAGAGCCAAAACATCCAGGTTCCTTTCCTAACACGCACTATCTATCTCTGTTTTTTCTCATCTTGGTTACATCCACACACATTTAGACACCCCAGTCTGAGCCCTCGAGGAGGAGGAGCACTCCCCGCATGACTCCTTCCGTTTCCCCTTTTAGAAAGTTAAGATATAAGGAGGGTATGGGTTCTAGCCCCCTCTCCCGTCCTCTTTAGTGCCTTCTACGAAACGCGGGGAATACGTGGGAAGTATTCTATCTCCGCTATCCCCATTGATACCTTAGCCTAAGGTAGATACCCAGTTTCTTGAGCAGCTTTTTGAGGAGGAAGAACAGCTAGATTGACTGTGGACCGACTGCCGCCCTTAGGATTGGGACCTATGTGCTGGACCCAGGGCGGCCCGGGAATGCATCACAGGCAGCAAGGCTAACCTCTACACTAGGGAGGTCCTTAGCACGAATCATACGTAACTTACAAACAGATCGAAGGTGTTGGCATGAGTAGTCCAAACTGCTTCCACTTTAGGAAATATTATCACGTGTCGTTATGAACATAATTTGTTAACTGAATGTTTTCTTAGCTTTCTGCCTTCCTTCTGATACAGATATATTGATGACACGATTTTGCTTTTGAAAAGCACTTAGCATAATATCTTTTCTTCTCGATCACTTGAACTCATAACATTAGATTCATTTGTGATTCTGAAAACCACAATAAACTCTCCCTCTTAGCTAATGAAGTTTACAGAGATAATAAGTTTCTCTACATCAGTCCACAGGAAATCAACACACAAAAGCCATACCACTCAGATTAATTTTTCCTCTCATTTGAAATTTAAAGGTAATTCAGTCACCGACTCTGGTCGCCTGAGCAATTCAGATACCTAAAGCATATTTTTCCACCAAAGAGGTAAATTTTCCAAGAGATGTATCTAAGAATGATGGATTCTTTTTATGTCCTACAGAAAGTAACATCAAAATCTTTTCGGAAATCTTTTCTCAAAATCCTCCTCCCAAAAGAAAAGAGAATCATTGCACTTATGGACAAAGTTTAACGTGAAATTGTCTTACTGAGGACTTGCTACTTTTACTAAAGGAAATTGTCAAATTATCAGAGCTGATTATACGACTGTTGATACAAGGATAGTGTTTATCTAACTTGATTTCATGAATAGCTTGTCTAGGTATAAAGTCAAGATCCCACCGCCCACAGCTACATCTGTGTGGCGAGATCCAGTGGTGATATTCTTTCCTATCTTACTAATGTCTGGTCATCATCCCTGAAAGACTTTGGGGGTGTCATGTGTTGTTGCCCTTGACATATCTAAGTCTTTTGACAGGGTTTGGCAACAGGGTCTCATCTCTAAGGTCTCCTCTTTTCGCTTCCCTCCCTCACGTTGCTCCTTCATATCTGGCTTCCTCTGGCCGATCTATGCCTGTGGTTGTTGATGGATCAGCCTCCCCCCCTTTTTCCTCCATCAGCGGTGTCCCTCAAGGTTCTGCCCTGACCCCTACACTTTTTCGCCATTTTCTGACAGCGATTTCCTCTCCTCCACAAATATTCCAATGCATTCACACGCTGACGACTCAACACTGCATTCATCAACGTCCTTCAGTTCTGCTCCCTCTTTTTTCACTCTATCTGCATCTCGTCCTGACACAGCCTCCTAGATAAACCCAGAACTTGGACAAGATATCTCAGCAGGGTACACAAAATCTTGTTAAGTTTAATGCCTCCAAGACCCTGTTTTTGTCCATCTCTCTATCGAAAACTCCTCACCACTCTCGTTTCCTTTGACAGTTCTGTAATTCCACCTCTTGGCTCAATGAACATACTTGGTATTACTGTGACATCCACTGTTTCTTGGAAACCCCACATCACAGGAATAACTAACTCTGCCTCTAAGAAACTGAGAGTCCTGTTTAAATGTCGAAACTACTCTTCTGATCTGTTGCTCCGTTTATACAAGGGACTGATCCGTCCTTGTAGGGAGTACTGCTCTTAAATTTGGGGTGGTTGTATCTCTTCATCCTCACTTGAAAGAGTTGAGTCGGAATCAATCTGCCTTATAAGCTTCCAAACTTGACCCCCTCGCCCTACCCCTCAATGTTGGTTCATTTTCCCTCTTCTATAGGTATTACTTTGGTTTTTGCTCTCGAGAGTTGACTACCTTGTGTGCCCACACCACCTGCTAGACCAGGCAGTACTTGGCAAGCTGCTGTGTCACATGAATATTGTATGTCTATCAGCAGCTCAAGGACGGCCGTTTTAATACCTGCTTCTTTCCCTGCATGTCGAAGCTTTGAATTCTCTAACCTCTCATGTCTTTCCCAATAACTATGACCTGACACATTTCCAAAGACAGGTTTTTCAATTCATCAAAAATTCGTAAATACTTTCCCTTGCCTTTTCTTTTTCCGTTTTCATAATTCTCTCTGTATTTCAATTAAGGTCCGACCTTGATGTGGACTTCTGTCCGTGACCGAAGCCTTCAACATAAAAAAAAAAAAAAACTTTCCATGCGCATCGATGAGAAATACTGGACGATCGTTTAGGATGGGTATCAGGTGAAACATAACAATAAATTTGCCATATAGAAAGCATTCAGAGGAGCATTGCCAGATGAGGCAATCTAGCGACTTCAGAATCCTAGACTTTGCAGATTGTGACGTTGCCGTGTGTAATAGTGAGTGTTTGATTATGAAAATATAGGCCAAAGTTAAATAACTTATCATCCACCGATATTCACATGTAAAGCCTCATATCTGTTCCTAGCTATGGCTCCCCTAAAATCCTCATTTTCTCGTTCACATCTACAGGGACCTGATATAATTGAAGCTCATGGCAAGAATTGAAAGTTCAATTTCTGTTGAGTTTTAGGACCTTATGATCATAATTCTACCCGTATCGTATATCATGTGATTCTAATAGTAAATTTCTGCTCAAATCTTAAGTCCTCAGGCAATTTGTTTTCAGTGGTAGACACGTAACTTCTTTGTATACGGCTGAATGGGCCATTCAGCTATGTTTAAGGTTATATCTGGTCATTATTTCATTCGAATAATACAGTCACGTAAAGAGACTTGAACAGTTATTGTATGTATCGGGAACATTTGATTACCGTGGTTTAGCGGTTAGATTTGCATGCATAGGGTCGCTTAGGGGTCAAACCCGCATAGGTTCGAATCCTGGTCGCGGATACGGTCCACAGTCCATCAAGCTGTTCATCCTTCCTTAGGGGGTGGTCGAAGAATAGGTAACTGGCATAGGCTAAGGTATGTGTGTGTGTGTGTGTGTGTGTGTGTGTGTGTGTGTGTGTGTGTGTGTGTGCCTACATATACTTGAGTAAAAACATGATACATATATACAACATATATACAAGGTCAAGAGACGGGACAACATCAGTGTGAAACTCTCTCCTCGTAACACACACACACACACACACACACACACACACAAAGCGCTGATGAAACCAGTGTTTTCTGACAAAAAGAAATCCAGGAACATTCGGAACACCGCCTTCGTACAGTTATGAAAAAAGAAAGATACTTTACAGTTTCAATTTCATCACTTTCAGCTCCAGATTTGTGCATTATATTAACCCTATGGATATGGAAACATATGCCTGATGTCCACGGACTTGTAGCGTCCCTGAGTATAAGAAACACTAAGGGCTCACCATTTAGCTATAAAGACTGAAGAAATAGCTTCTTTAACTTAGATTCAAATTCCGTATCCACAAACCTTGATATTTGTTCGACATTTTTTTAGAGATTCCACGTCCTGGTTGCTTGGTTTTGGGTCATCGAAGACTATTACACTTGATCCTCATTTGTCTTTTAAAGCATGACAGAATTTACACTTTAACTTGCCTTCTTGTTTCAGTCACCGATGTGTAAAACTCTGCACTTATTGTTATTAACATTACCCGACATTTGTCATTCCAATCTATCATCGTGACTACTTTGGCATACAGGCATGAAGATTTATCTACATGTCCTAGCTTACTGTTCTCTGCAAATTCTGATATCTTATAACACAATCAATTATCAGTGTCATTTGTTATATACGAGAAAGAGAACTGGTCCCACGACTGATCCTTGTGGCACACCACTTGTTACGTCCAACCATTCTGAGTTTTTGACCATTGATCAATACTCTTTCTTTACAGCCAGTCAACCAAACTTTTAATCACTTAAGCACAATGCCATCTAAACAACGTGATTTAACTTTTGATAATGATCTCTGATTCGGGACTTTATCAAATACTTTCTAAAAATCTAAAGTAATGACAACACCCGTTTTATTTCCATCATGCACGTTGATTAGATCATGAAGGATATCGAGCAGACTTGCGGGACATAACAGACTTAAAACTATGTTAAAGAATTATTGATTAAGTGACAATCGTCTAAATGATACACAGTCTTTTTCTTTTTCTTTTTTCTTCAAATGTTGGTTTCCATTATGATAACCAGTTATGAACGTAAGCTAACTGGCAATAAGTTCCAGACAGTTATTGTTTGCGTTTTTTTTGAGTGTCAACGATACATATTAAAAGCAGGCAACCCACTGGAATTTTGCCAGCAGAAACTTCATTTCACTGTTCTTGTGTAAAACCTACTGGGACTTGCCGTGCTGTCCACTTTCGTTATATTTGATCCTAACACTATATTTTGAACGAGGGAAAGTGAGGAAATAAAAATAAGAAGGAATCTATGTTTGGTGCATGTTGGGACAATGGCGACAGTAGGTTAGGGTTTCACCGAGAAGGAAAGACCAGTAGTCCTATTAAAGAATGATGTAAAATGGCTTTGGGCTCCACTGAAACACTCGCAAGTCAGGACGGCAGTGACAACCTGGTTCGGCTGCTGTCTGCAACCTACTGTCTACTTTAGCAAGGACAGAAGGCTAATCTCACTCTCCTGTCTAGTCCCTCGGTGCAACACTAGGAGGGCGAATTAGGATCTAATCTGACGGAGGATAAAAGCCTGGTATCTAAACCACGTACACTCAGATCATCTCCAACAGTCGAAGGCGGATTCTACTGATGTCTGTAATACCGGCTACAGATGTGTGTCTATTCCCCCTACGGAAGGTTTTCACTGCGTGGCTGGTGGAACTTTGACATTCAGGTCAAAAGATAACACCCAACTAAGAACTACGTGATCAACATAAGAAACTCTAAAGTCAAAGTTCAAAAAAGAAAAAGGAAAATCAAAAGTCAGATTCGCCTTGAAGGCGTGAAAATCTTAGTCGTCGCACCTTGGAAAAAACCAAAATCTTTTTAAGTAAGAGTAGCCACAGCTTAGCCTAAGAGGATCGGCCAAGCATATCTCATGGAGGGAGTATCACGCAGGAGGGCGAGTGGTAACCTCCATTTCCTCTGCATGGCCAGCGGGAGGAGCTACTCCCACACAGACGGGTAGGAGTGTGTGCGAAGCTACTCTCTCCTCGGATAATACGGATCAGCCCTTTCACTGACTGAGTCAACCGCTGCAAGGGAGGTGCTTTTAAGACACTTGCCCCCTGGGACTCGGGTGCTGCAAGGGGAACAGCTAACTTTAAAGCTAATTCATAAATCCTTTCCCAACAGGCAAACCATCCGATGCTTGGTGTGCGCCGCTCACACCGTACGTGTCTCCAGGCCAGACAAGGTGAGCGACTATCTCACAACTGTCCTGTACTACTGAGATGACGTTTGCCTGGCTACAGCAGAAATATATGTGGCCGACTCAGCGCGGGCTCATGCCCTAGCCAGTGCACAGATTGCATCTTTACTAGTGTTAAGGCCCGTCCACCTCTCTTAGACCATGGGGTCTGTGTATCTATGTGACGTCATTACTGCAGAGAGCTGTCTCGATCTAAGACTGAAAACTTCGGTTGTGAGATGAAAGACATCTCTCCTCTGGCAATTAGGATTCAATGGTGCATCTTTGGGTGGAAAATATAAATCTAGTTAGGGTGCCAGACCACGAATACTCCCGGATGTGGACTGATAAGAGGTGAGGTTTTGATGACTATAATGAGTACCTAAACGAAAGAAAATCAGACAGATTGAATATGATTTATGCTTTATCGGGTGACATGACTTCAGGCATGGCGTCCTCAGACACAATGCATTTACAGAGTGAGGTCTGCCAGTGACTCTTACGCCCCGGCACTTAACGCAATGGAACTCCAAGACAAAGCCTCCAGAAGCCATACAAAACAGGGTTATGAAGAGGATTATGTTGGTCTAAAATGAACTAAATAAGATTGTATCTTGACTGCAGGTCACCTGGAGGTAGATGACAGCAGTGTATAACAGGCTGCAGGCCACCTGGAGGGAGATGACAGCAGTGCAAACAGGCTGCAGGCCACTTGGGGGTAGGAGACAGCAGTGTACAACAGGCTGCAGGTCACCTGGAGGGAGATGACAGCAGTGCAAACAGGCTGCAGGTCACCTGGAGGTGGCTGACAGCAGTGCAAACTGGTTGCAGGTCACCTGGAGGTGGCTGACAGCAGTGCAAACTGGTTGCAGGTCACCTGGAGGTAGGAGACAGCAGCGTACAACAGGCTGCAGGTCACCTGGAGGTAGGTGAAAGTGTACAACAGGCTGCAGGTCACCTGGAGGTAACATGCATGTACGTGACGTAGGATCGGGTCTTCCTTTATGGGATTAGCCGCAGATCCCACCCTCCTGGGCCTCTCCTCTTGCTGACTTATGAATGATCCAGCCGACCACCACTCAATCTCTTCAAAACATTTCACATTTAAAACCGTACAACCTCTTCACCATTCCGCTCCTCCTGAAACTTTGTGGGGTATGAAACTGATGGTTTCGTGAAACCAAATATTGTGAAGTAACTGAAGATCTTTTCACCCTTCAGACAGAAATATTGGCTACTGAGACGTCCTGGAAATATTCAGTAACTCGTAATGATCACGAAGGGAGTGACTGTGACTTAACACCCGCAGCTGAAATATCGAATCACTCCAGCCAGATGACAGTGTGGGTCTTATTACAGCTGCCGTTTTACTCCCACGGAATCAACAGTTACGGGGAGGGAGAGATAACAGGAGATCTGATGGTCCATGACCAGGTTATCTGTGGTCATAAACGTATCTGCAGGAGGAACAGGTTAGTAAGACAGAAGGTACTTCACACAACACTTCCTCCAGCCAAACAGCTGGCAGGGAAAAAAATATATCTGAGGAGGAGCACTATGTGGTTTAGACAGAGTATACCGCAATGGAAATCTACTGGAAAGTGTAGACAGGGAATAGTTCCCTACTCTACCTGCAGTGTCGACGTCTCTGGGGGAGGAGGTTCGAATCTGAAACAGGGGTAATGAAAAAAGCTTAACTTTTTTTGGGGGGGGTAACTTTACACATTTTTCCCTTCTTGAAACTGGCCTGTTTCCTGATAACAGACATCCCAGAAGTATTTGTCTAGCCCTCATTTGAAGGAGTTGATAATCACGTCTGTTTACGTCTGGCGATAATTTATTCCAGTGTTCCACAACTTTACAACTAAAAAAAAGAAAAAAGAAAGCACTTTTGTACCAATTCTCGTTACATCCATTTTAATTCCATGCACTTGGGTCTGGTAATAGAATATCTGTCTACTCTAAAGAAACAATCAGATTACAGTTATGAAATGGATTGAACCAGGGCATGTGAGGCGTCCGGGGTAAACCATGGAACGGTCTGTGGGGCCTGGATGTGGACAGGTAGCTGTGCACTGTGAACGAATGTGGCTTTCTAGGTCTATCCTGGAGCTACCTGGCTAACGCACGAAACGGCGATCAATTACGAAAGAAGCAAAATTACGGAATTACTTTGCATGTGGAAAACTTCTATTAGACCTCTTAGGAGTCTACGTCTTTTTTTAGAGAGAGAATAATAATTTCATATCTCTTAGTTTTCCTTCATATGAGTTTTTTCTTTTCTATTTTTGTGATGGAAATAGCTTTGTTGCTATTTTCTGGGTTTATCATGGTTTTTCTTCACCTCTGGTCACGTCTGGTGAACGGGATCGACAAGCTTATGCTCGAAATGAGGCAACACGTTTACTTTTAATAATGGATTATCAACATTTTCTATACACAGTATAGTGGATCGCCAGAAATCCATTACTTTGCATTTGTCTACACAGACAGTCATTCAGCCATACCTCTGACCAACTCTATTAATCTGTCTTTATCATTTCGAGTCCTCAGCCAGTCTTTCTATGGGTTTAATTTCCTCTGTGTCAAGGGTACTTTCGGAGAGTCTGGGCTCCTGTCTCGATATCATTAATAATAATGATAAATGTGGGGCATCGAGCCCTGAGGTGCGCCATGACATGACCGCTTGTCACGTCCATCCAGTCAGACGCTTCCCCCATTTAGCACCACACGCGCCGTTTTCTGTCTGTGATCCAGTAGACTATCTACGTGAGCTTTGATTCTGCTTCGCTGTCGAAAAAAAACGTTTTGAAAGTCTAGTTGTATAGCACCTGAGGGGCATTTTAAGATCCCAGTCGTTATATACGTGTGTGTGTGTGTGTAGAGAATTACATTAGCTTCGTTCAACACGATCCTTCATTTGGAAACCCATGTTAATAATCAGTTTAATATCTGCCAGAAAATAATCCATCAGTTCCTTTGTAATCCGATTTCAACAGATCATCTAGAACCGTTGTAAGGTGTAATATGATGGTGGTTCAAAGTGCGTTTGCCGTTTCCTTATTTCGACGACTGATATGACTTTAGCAGACTTCCAGCCTCCCGGTACCGTGCCTACTTGTGGCCATCTGTTGGGGAGAGTTTGATGACAAGATGTGCTGTCTGACGGCTCATAGTTCCTTCCTTATTACCGAGGAAAGATGGCAAGGTCCATCTGACTCATGCAACTAGATTTCTAAGTATTTCACAGCATTAAATATCTAACAGGTCCAGCGTTTCTTTTCTTTCGTACCAGTGATGTGTTTTATGTCTGTAGTATGACGAAAGAAATTCGATAGAAAACGCAGCATCGAAGTACTTGTTTGTAAGGGAAGCCATCTCTGTGCTATCAGCAGCTATCAGGTCAATTGTATTTTTGACCTTTTTTTCCCTTACTTCTTACGTATCTAAAAAATCTTTATGTTACTTTCTTCACGTTATGAGTAACCCTTTTATAGGTCTTATCTTCTTACTTCAGTGTTGTTTCAAACGTTTATATATTTTATTTGTCCAGTTGGTGGCCACTAGATGTATACATCCAGTATGCAGCGCTTTTTCTTTCATACTTGTTGGCGTTTTGCCGCGTTAGCACCTGGAACAGACGGAGAAAATGCCCCATTCACCTCCATGCATTCTCTCTACCTGTCATGTTTAATGCAATGAAACCAAAATACTCTTATCCACAACCAGGCCCCACAGACCTTTCCGTGGTTTTCCCCGTCTGCTTCACATGCCCTGGTTCAGTCTAGTGGCAGCACGTCGTCCCCTGTATAAGAAATCGGCCTGAACACGCTTTTCACCCCTCTACATGTTCAGGCTCTGACTAACATAATATTTTTCACTCCCTCCTTCTATCTCCAGTTTGGTCTCCTTGTTCACTCCACTTCTGACACATTATCTTTTTTTTCTATGGTGAATTCAATCAACTGATTATCTGATCCCAGCCACAAACATTATAAATGATATCAAGAACGCCCAAGTCTTAGATTTTGTGTTTTCACTCGTCTCTCTTCTAGAATCATATTCTCGTTATTTTCACAACATTCTCACTCATTTTCAGTCAATGATCCAAGTGAGCATTGCTGGGTGGAAAGTCTTTCGCATGGACGAAGGACATGTTCGAGGTATGCACTCCTCATGCGACTGTTGGAGATGCACTTGGCAATATACTTACAAATTTTAATGGAAGAGTACATATAGTATACTGTTGTGTGTGCAGGTAATAAGTAGTTGATCTGACCCAAAATGTATCAATGGTGAGTTGTGCTACTGTGTAGGGAATCTATGCTGGTCTGGTGCGTTGCAAGAGAAGCTCTACAGTCTCTACTGAGAGACAGGGCCAAGCCCAACACAGAGGATCAGATTATTTGGTTTCCTTTGCCAGCTCCATTTCGGAGCGCACCCACGATCCTATATAAGTACTTTCTGTTCAGCGTTTAGGTCACGTGATGCGGGGAGTTAGGGAAACGGTTTTCGAACCGGATTTTTGTCCTCACGATTGAATAGCTTTCCCAGTGAGGCCACGGAATGATTTTTTGCGTCTCAAGATGTGTCCTTTTGGTGCTGTTATGCAATAGTCTGTGTATAGGCGAGGTCTATTGACTGTATGATTTTCATTCTGTCTTGTCTTCTGTATCATAATACGAAGTATTGTTTTCAGGACAGCCTCCCCCAACCCTTCGTCTCACCCAGCAAAAGGATAAGAAAAGATTCATAAAAAGAAAGCCAAATTGTACTGAAAGTCACGTCCAGTGATTTTAATGAGGATTATCGCCGCGCTCGTTTGTTGAAAACTGGCTTGGCTTTGGCAGTCGTATAGTGACCTCCAGCTCGCGTTGATCATTTTGTATTCTAGCAGACATGAGCAGGTTTGTGTTAGCTCTGTATTTTGGCTTTCACAACGTCTTTTGTACGAAGGTACAATATACGTTTGGTGTGCCCAGCCGAGAATGCAGTCATCGTTTCGCTCCACCTTGTATACCTGATGAGGCAAAGTTGGGTATGTTTTGAAGGTATAGTAGTGTTGTGTGTGGCGGACCCTGGTTACAAAATGGAAGGAAGAAGATGGACGCGATGGCTTCACAATGCCTCAGAGCCGGTGTGTGGCTCATGTGAGGCGGGTTGATTGAGGTCGGAATGACGTTGCAAGAGAAAGGTTTGTTGGTAAAAAGCAATCTGACTGAGAAAGCCGACCAGGTTGTGGTGAAATGGTTCTGGCACCCGGGGAAGAAAACAGAAGATAGATACTATCTACTATTTTAAAGCGGGAGCGGGGGGGGGGTGTTCAAGAAGAAAATGGTAGGATGTAGTAAGACAGGCTGTGGGGTATCGGTGTCAGTATTCAGTAGGGTGAGAGGCGTGCACAGGGTGCGATGAACTGGATTGATGGGGTATACAAGGGTCGACGTACTGTCG
>NC_092241.1:4371667-4429167 GCF_036320965.1 Panulirus ornatus | reverse complement strand
TGGTGGTGGGAGCCTCTGGTGGTGGTGGGAGCCTCTGGTGATGGTGAAAGCCTCTGGTGATGGTCATAGCCTCTGGGCGTGGAAGAAGCCTCTGGTGGTGGAAACCTCTGTATTTTTTTGGGGGGGGGGGGAGGCGTGTTCTGATGCAAATCCACTATTGATCACTCCACTGTGACCCACATCTGGTAATCCCTCACAGGCATTTCGGTGAATCTTTTGTCATGGTCCTCGACATCTCGAAACATTATAACAGGTATGTGGCATGACTAGTCTTTGCTTTCTAAATTTCTTTCCTTTGGTTTTACTGCTTCTCTCTGTACCAATGCATGGATTCCATTCTACTTGTTCCATTGCGGTGATCGCTGGTAGGCTTATGTCTCCCTCTTATTATGTCAACAATGGTTTCTGTCATATCGCCAACCACTTTCTCTCCACAAATGACTTTGTTCCTTTAAAATCTCGTCCCAGTCCTGATGGTTCCACTCTACGTATCATAGCTCATTCTCTCTCCCCTTCTGACTCCTAAACTCGTTCTTTTTCTTGAACTGAACATATTTTCCGTCTTGCTGCAGACTTGTGAAGCATCTCGGTGTGGAGGACCAGTTGTTTAAAAATGCAATTTCGGTCCATATCTCTTTCTAAATCAATACTTTCTCGCAAAAAGTACAATTTAACTTTGTCATAACGTGAACATGGTAGGCATACCCATGTACTCCACTCTGAACTGGGAACCTAATGTAATTAACATAAAATCTGTTTCCCATTTGGCGAAGACGTTGTATAGGTAGTGTCTATTTCGAGCCGGTATAAAGAACTACTTGCACACCGAAAATGGCTCTTCCTCTACCCTTCTCTTGGCCCAAGTGGAGTTAATAATCTTCTGCTCCATTAGTTTAACTGCTGTATCTCTCCTCAACCAACTCTTTCATTCTCATCTGAAGTTACTGCCAAGTCTTTGTTTTACAGGTATCATTTCGGCCACATTTTTCGTGGTTTGTGTGTATATGTTCTACCCACTAACTAAGGCTTGGCTCTGTGGCTGCTGGTTTTTCTAGTTTGCGTGTGGAGGCCATGCACACGAGGATAGACCGATGTGATACCTTCTTCCATCCTTTAAGACTGATTGTGGGATTTCTCTTCCTCCTTTTGTCTTTCTTTCTAGTTTTCTTCCTTTAAGAATCAAGTCTACAAACACGTAAAGAGCTATAATTAGTCTCTGCATTCTTTTTCTCGTACTCGTATCTTTTCCTTTCATTCCATCAATAGGGCATGTTCTTTCACCTTTGCCATGTCGACTATCAAAGCAGAGAGGAAGAATCCAGCCTCGTATTCTTTTTGAGGGATGATGCAGAGGTTCCAGACCTTGTTCATCAGTTCCACAAATAGTCAGTATTATCAGCATAGTGAGAACTGGACATTCATGCGAAATTGTTCATGATATGATAAACATATTTCGGTGGAAGCTGGAGTTAGGCGTAGTAATGAACACAGTTCTATTGCAGTATATCAAGGCGAGACAGGTTAAGGAAAATACTGACAAATGCCTCCCGCCAAACTTGTCGCTCTGTCGAAATCAATCAACCCAAAAAATTATCTATGGCTGGTATAATGCCTTCCACTGGTCAGATATATTCTTTGCAGCTTTTATCTTACGTTATGTACCATATCTGGCGCCCATAAGACTTTCATATTCTAGTTTAGTTTAGCCAGCGGACTATGACCTCTCATCAACAGCAGAACAGGTGATAACGCATGGCTGACGTGATGGCCTCACTGCCTCCTCTGGTGGAGGCCTCACCCCGCCTCTAATGCTCTGGGTGCGCACACCAGGCCAGGTTCAGGCATCACGATATCATCTGGTGTTAGAAAGCTGGTAGGATGCAGCCGTTCGATATGGGCCCAGGGTTAGCGATGGGGTATTGCAGGCGACAACGATGGAAGCCCATCATTGCTTACGGCAGGATGAAAGTGGATGAAGCCCTTCTAATGCAATGTCAAGGTGGCCGTGTTATATAATCACCCATACCAAACCGTCGAGATGTTGCTGGAGTGTCGCTGCCCACACCAGCCCTAGTCAGCCACTCGTACATGACTCTAGAAACGTAAGGCTTGTCCTACCATTGCCCTGTGTGCCAGGGGTAATCCCCACTGGCCACAGTATTATAGTTACAACATCGTCTGAATCATCAATTCTTTGCTCTAAACCGATCACTTCACATCACACATTTAGTAATGTGGAATCTATATTTGGACGCTCAAAAGACGCTTGGGAGTGCCTTTGAGTGGGACCTGGAGTCCGACCACAGATCCTGCCTAATCGTGTACCCCTCAAAAAAACTTTGGAGCATAGAATAAAAACTTAATAAAAGTTCCATATGAAACTAACCCCACAAACAGAACATCGATCACTCAGTGCGTCATCTACGGCATCGAGCATTCTTAACTCCTTCCTTCTATCTCAGTGAAACATCTTGCCATCGTCGCGCGTCATCTGACCGCGCTAATTGAAGCTCTCCACACAGAATGATCCAACGCCCGTTTGGCTCAACACGTGCGTGTCTAAGTTTAGATCTCTCTGGAGTAATTACCATACACACTGTTGCCTGTGTTAAAGATGATGTGCTCAGCTGCAGACGCCACACACCTGTTGATCACTTACTGGAAAACACACACACACACACACTGGTCGGGACCGTAGGTCATAAAGTGGAGTGATAGAGTGAGTGTATGTCTATGTGTGGATCGTGCAGGGCAATTGAGCAGCATGTGCTCGGTGTCTTCGTTATAGAAGTTAAATTGTGGATATGTAGGGTCTTAGGATACGATGAGACGGTGTTTGTTGTGCTGTAGCGATGGGTGATGTCCAGAGGGTAAGCGGGAAAGTGTGACTCGAGTTTGTCTAGGGAGTGTGGTTTCTGATGGGTGTATGTGTGGTGGTTTGAAGACTGAGTTGGGAGGTCGGTTGCTCAGTGCTTGAGGGGTTACTTCAGTGTGTATGTGTTTTGTCGGTGTTTTATTTGTTTTAAGTGAGAGGATCTGCAAGTAGAGGTTGCTAAATGTGAGGCAGGGGTAAGCTTTTTATTTCTACATGGGGGTTATTGGATAATCATGGAGTGGTTTGGATGGGTGGAGATTGTATTGGGAGGATCTTTGTTCCACTTTGTATGTACTGAGTGCTTGTGGTTGCTGGGCACTCAGTGATTGTTCTGAGGGCACTATTTAGAGTGACTTCTAGTTTTGTTATATTTGCTTTTAAGAGGCTGGAAGATCAGGCAGAGGAGGCGTAGTTTATAGTGGAGCGGATTAATATGTTATAGAGAATATCAAGATATTGTTTATCTTGTCTGGTGCCAGTTAGCGTTCTGAAGGCATATAGATTGTACGTTACTTTTGTGTGAATGTTCTGTACATGTCGTATGTGATAACCAGAATGATTGGTGATGTGTTCATTCTGTGTGAGTGGGGGATATAAGCTGGATTCGTATCTATCTGGGGTTAAGGGAGTGACTGAATACTTCTTTGGCGATGTAGATGTTCTGTTCTGGGTGAGCCATTGTTCCAGTTGTGTCATGCAGTGCTGCATGTTTGATTTTGCTAATTTGGTGTCAGGGTGTTGTGATGTGGCTGTGAGGTTATCTGCATGGGAAAAGACCTTCATGTTGTAATTTGGTAAAGGTAATGGGAGGTCGTGTGGGAAGAGAATGATAAGGGTTGGAGAAAGAACTGCTCCATGGGAAACTCCACAGTAGAGTTCAAGTGTTCTGGAGATAATGCCATAGTGAGTGACTGCCATGGCGACCGGCTATGAAAAGTGGCTGTCTACCTTTTGTCGTGCGTCCTTTGTGTAAGGATGTGTCGGGGAAAGTGACGAATGCTTCCTTGACAAATGTCAACTGTTGTCACTGTTTACATCATAAAATGTTTCCGAGGAGTACAGCGCCGCCTGCTAGATGCAGCCGTCTACCGCACTACGCTCTCATCTCTCCACCAGACATAATGATTCATAATCCTGTGTACCAAGAGATGACGTCCCTATACAGATGATGTAAGTCAGCCTGTTGAAATGCAAGTGCACGTGTCTTTAACTGCTTCCAGCTTATGGCTCACAACCTGGCCCCAGTCCACTGCTGGGAACTAGCCAACAGCTTGTCTCCAAGGCGGCTATTCAAGGAGTTACATTGAGAAAACTTCAAGCGCTGCTGTGTTAACTTCATCAACAAAATCACCAGTGTACGACACATGATGCCATGTGCGTCTCACGTTGCTATACACACCGTATTTGGTTGTACGTATCTTCATGACAGCAGGTCTGTTGGGCTTCATCATTAAACTCCAAATGCAAAGACGGCACGCGGGGACGTGCCCAACTCAACACAGGACTGGTAACAATGTGGAGATGGACGGAAATCTGCCGTACACTGCAAATCTCTCTGCTCATAATCGTGATACTAATGCTTCGCCTTAGCAAGAAGCGCCTCCCTGCAGCTCAGCAGTGCAGAAAGTGTCATACTGTTCCTGTTCCTTGAAGGGAATGTGGTCAGACGTTGCTCTCTTATGTGTGGTAAAGTCATTACCTCATGATGTGGAATAAACACGTTATCATGATGATGTGCTCGGGTTAAGACCTGGACAGAGAGCCTTGATGATAATGTATTAATCCACAGTGTGGGTAGATAACCAAAGGATACTCTAACACATTCAGATGATGACTTGGAGGATGAGATACCGCTTGCGACTACTGTAATGGAACCAAGAATAACATAACTTGGCTCCCTGGGCTGTGGTGTCTTGCTCTTCGTTAAAGCTCATCTTAATTCCGTAATGGAAGATGTTGTAGCCGTCGGTATGAGATTCAAGGATCAGAGATGCGTTTTGACTGATGGAGGGGAAGGACTGCTAACACAGCAGAGAGGTTTAGCTGGCTCTGGGGAAGACTACGCGCGGAGTGTCACACGTCAGTCAGTCCAGCAAATCCAGAGAAAATGGACAGGCTTTTCCATTTCCTGTGGCTTCATGGGATTTATCCTCCACGGTACCATTGTGGTTACTTTAATAAAGTTAGTTAGTGGGCGCAGTCGGCTACTTTACCCTGAGACTGTGTAGGTGACTCTGGGAATGTTGGGGGCTGGAGAATAGTCTGTGAGGCGCATGGTGTCCAGGTGGAGGAGTCCATTGGATATGGTGGCAAAGCGACCCTTGGTAAGCAGCAGAGCTTCCTTACTAGAGAGGTGACTGACGTAAGGTGGGGAAGCAAGTCTAAATAAACTACTCAATTTGTCTCAGTTTCTCATACTACTGGTTGAGGTCAGCGTGTTCCAGACGTTGTCGACTGGTGAGACATGTATGTAGTGTGTGTGTGTGTGTGTGTGTGTGTGTGTGTGTGTGTGTGTGTGTGTGTGTGTGATCCACGGCACGTCAGCTGGGTGCAGTCTTCAGATCTCTTGAGGAAGAAGCGATGGGCCTCCGCGGTATATCGCCTAGCGTTGCTGAGGTCTGGTGTATTTACGAGCCGCCAGGGGTCGGCCGCATAGGTGTGACCGCTGGTTCAGTCGAGGGAAGAATACATGTGGCGGACAATCCTCCCACACACTACTGCCCACCGAGAGTGTCTGATGCATTTCAAGTCTACTGGAAATCCCACCAGGTTGACCTTTTCTCAAAGACTTGAATTTGGATTGTACCGTAAGCTGAGGTTATCTGTGGTACACCCATGAGATCACACACAGTCCATCATCGCCGGGAATGAGATCCCTGCAATGCCTGAGGCAATACGTGTTTGCCAACAAAGTGATAGCTCACATACACAAAAATCTCATTCTCGATCAAATTGCGACAACACTGCGTTCAGAACTTAATATGAAGATGAAAGTAATTAATGCCGGACAGTAATCATAATGATTGGGTAATGATAGATTTGTTTGATGCGTTGTCGTCACACCGACACCATTCACTGTGTAGGTAAGAAAAAAAAAAAACTGGATTTGTGTGTATCCAGTGTGCCATCTCCCACCACACAGCAGGATGGTACGTCTAATGTCGTCCAGTAATCCTCAACTTTGCCTTGCTCAGGGCCATACGCACCTTCATGTTTACACCTTCATCCACTTTCTTCCACGCCTCTTCCCTCAGCCTCAAGCACATGGCCTCCGCTGTGCCTCTTCTTTCACTTTGTTTCCCTTCATATCGTGCCAGAGCTCCAGCGTCCCTTACCAGGCCAACTCTCTTCTCTTGACTCCAGCCTTCCTCTTGCCTTACCTTTAAAACTCCGTCTACCTACTGTCAGTCTACCGTCGTCTCCTCTAGCCTCGTACCTACAGCTATATAGTGCCTGATAATCTTGTTACACACCCAGCTGGCTCTGAACGTTCATATTCATTCCTCTGGTAAGTCGTCTTCAGAGACTGCATAGATGACCTGTTCACCCGTCTCCACTGTAGCCTGCCAGCGCTCATTCTGGCAGGCGGTAAGTGAACCTCGCCACCCACCATTCACCATCTAGCTGTATTCAACACCTTGACTCTCTTTTCTCAGATAGCACAATGTTCGTGTGTTTCCCTCACGTGTTGACACAACCCCATACAGTAGCTGAATTCCTCAACCCTTTAGAGCCTTTTTTAACTGTCTGTCACTGATCTTCTTCATCACCATGGCGGTTAACGTTTCTGACCATGACGCACTCACTGGCCGCCTAGGGTCAAGGGCATATGTTCGAATCCTAGTTGCGGCAGTCAGTCCACAGTTCACCCAGTTCTTTATACTGCCATCGATAAACTGGGTACCTGGCTTAGGCTAGGATATATATATATATATATATATATATATATATATATATATATATATATATATATATATATATATATATATATATATATATATATATTATCCCTGGGGATAGGGGATTAAGAATACTTCCCACGTATTCCCTGCGTGTCGTAGAAGGCGACTAAAAGGGGAGGGAGCGGGGGGCTGGAAATCCTCCCCTCTCGTTTTTTTTCTTTTTTTTTTTCTCTCCAAAAGAAGGAACAGAGGGGGCCAGGTGAGGATATTCCAAAAAAGGCCCAGTCCTCTGTTCTTAACGCTACCTCGCTAACGCGGGAAATGGCGAATAGTTTAAAAGAAAAAGAAAAATATATATGTATATTTTCTTTTTTTTTTCGTATTATTCGCCATTTCCCGCGCCAGCGAGGTAGCGTTAAGAACAGAGGACTGAGCCTTTGAAGGAATACACTCACTTGGCCCCCCCCCTCACTGTTCCTTCTTATGGAAAACTAAAAACGAGGTCACAGTGGTATATACAAAAAAAACAAAAAACAGAAAAATGAAAAACGATAAGTTCCCAAGTGCACTTTCGTGTGATCATCACATTGTCAGGGGAGATACAAGAATGAGATAGAGGACACAGAACAGTCAGTTTGCGGGCAGTGAATCCACCAGACGAACCCAAATGTACCCAGATGAAAACGAATAACCCAAATGTCGCCTCAAGGTACCGAAACGAAAGCCTTTATACCCTGGCTGAAGGCTTTCCAACGTACAACTTCGTTATAGAAGCGTCTTAAATCCTCAAAATTGTGACCAAAACAAATGAAATTAGGTTAGGTGACGTTACGCTGAATTAGCTTAGGTTAAGGTGGGAGTAGGGGAGGGTAGGTTAGGTAAGGTTGCGTTAAGTTAGCTTAGGTTGTGGTACCTGGATAGGTTAGGTTAGGTTAAGTTAGGTTAACTTAGCTCAAGTTAGGTTAGGTTAGGTTAGGTCAGGTTAGGTTGGGGGGTTTGTTTAGGGTATAGCATTCCCATAGATCATAGACCCTAGGTTAGGTTAGGTTAGGTTAGGTTAGGAGGTTTGTTTAGGGTATAGCATTCCCATATATTGTCGACCCTTAAATGAGTATATACCACTTTCATCTAATCATAGATGTGGCTCTATCTCGTCAAATCGCCTTCATCTCTGGTACATTTCGATTCTTCGTAGTTACTCCTCACATTCCATGGCTTATCAGTCTGGAATACTGATATACATAGAGATGACGAAGCATTGAATTTGTTCATAACTATCTCATCAATCATCAAGGCCCCAGGCGAAGCAGACTGTCATAATCATCACTGTCACATCACTAACATCCTAACCTCCCAGCGTTACGTGATAGCTTTCCAGACGATCTGATTGTTCACACTATATGCTGGCCAAAACACGCCATCTTTAGTTGATTTGGTTCAATCAAATCTTCTCATGATTGTGTTCCTTATTTTTCATGTATTTATCCATTCTCTTATATTTTTCGACCTGAGCTACAGCTGTCTCTGTATAACAGTGTTCAGTTCTTTTCGCAGAGGATATGGATCTCGTCCCGCTCGCTCATGGGACATTAGAATCTGTTCTTCAGCGTCTGGTTTGTCTGACCGTCGCTGCGTCCGCCAGTACTGAGACGTACCCCTGCGTCGCTTATCAAAAGGAATGATAAATGAATCCTGAAACCGGGTACAAATGCCAGCTATAATCGGTGGAAAAAGGTTCTTACCCGCTTCAAAGATCAGAGATGAAGGTCACAGGTAGGAAACATCAGGTACAGTTCGTATACAGATAATCAGCTCGCTACACAGATCAGCTGATGAAGGCAGCCTGCTACATATTAAGTCAAGGGCAGAGTCAAGCTTCGACACAGCTGACGCATTTGATCTTTTTTTAATTCATCTGAGACGAAACTAATCAAGGCCATATGTATATATATATATATATATATATATATATATATATATTTTTTTTTTTTTTTTTAAACTATTCGCCATTTCCCGCATTAGCGAGGTAGCGTTAAGAACAGAGGAATGGGCCTTTGAGGGAATATCCTTACCTGGCCCCGTTCTCTGTTCCTTTTGGAAAATTAAAAAAAAAAAATAATGAGAAGGGAGGATTTCCAGCCCCCCGCTCCCTCCCCTTTTAGTCGCCTTCTACGACACGCAGGGAATACGTGGGAAGTATTCTTTCTCCCCTATCCCCAGGGATAATATATATATATATATATATATATATATATATATATATATATATATATATATATCTTTTCTTTCTTTTAAACTATTCGCCATTTCCCGCGTTAGCGAGGTAGCGCTAAGAACAGAGGACTGGGCCTTTTTTTGGAATATCCTCAACTGGCCCCCTCTGTTCCTTCTTTTGGAAAATTAAAAAAAAAAAAAAAAAAAAACGAGAGGGGAGGATTTCCAGCCCCCCGCTCCCTCCCCTTTTAGTCGCCTTCTACGACACGCAGGGAATACGTGGGAAGTATTCTTAATCCCCTATCCCCAGGGATATATATATATATATATATATATATATATATATATATATATATATATATATATATTAGGGAGGTAAATGCAAGAGTTTTGGAAAGAGGGGCAAGTATGAAGTCTGTTGGGGATGAGAGAGCTTGGGAAGTGAGTCATTTGTTGTTCGCTGATGATACAGCGCTGGTGGCTGATTCATGTGAGAAACTGCAGAAGCTGGTGACTGAGTTTGGAAAAGTGTGTGGAAGAAGAAAGTTAAGAGTAAATGTGAATAAGAGCAAGGTTATTAGGTACAGTAGGGTTGAGGGTCAATTCAATTGGGAGGTGAGTTTGAATGGAGAAAAACTGGAGGAAGTAAAGTGTTTTAGATATCTAGGAGTGGATCTGGCAGCGGATGGAACCATGGAAGCGGAAGTGGATCATAGGGTGGGGGAGGGGGCGAAAATCCTGGGGGCCTTGAAGAATGTGTGGAAGTCGAGAACATTATCTCGGAAAGCAAAAATGGGTATGTTTGAAGGAATAGTGGTTCCAACAATGTTGTATGGTTGCGAGGCGTGGGCTATGGATAGAGTTGTGCGCAGGAGGATGGATGTGCTGGAAATGAGATGTTTGAGGACAATGTGTGGTGTGAGGTGGTTTGATCGAGTGAGTAACGTAAGGGTAAGAGAGATGTGTGGAAATAAAAAGAGCGTGGTTGAGAGAGCAGAAGAGGGTGTTTTGAAGTGGTTTGGGCACATGGAGAGGATGAGTGAGGAAAGATTGACCAAGAGGATATATGTGTCGGAGGTGGAGGGAACAAGGAGAAGAGGGAGACCAAATTGGAGGTGGAAAGATGGAGTGAAAAAGATTTTGTGTGATCGGGGCCTGAACATGCAGGAGGGTGAAAGGAGGGCAAGGAATAGAGTGAATTGGAGCGATGTGGTATACCGGGGTTGACGTGCTGTCAGTGGATTGAAGCAGGGTATGTGAAGCGTCTGGGGTAAACCATGGAAAGCTGTGTAGGTATGTATATTTGCGTGTGTGGACGTATGTATATACATGTGTATGGGGGGGGGGTTGGGCCATTTCTTTCGTCTGTTTCCTTGCGCTACCTCGCAAACGCGGGAGACAGCGACAAAGTATAATAAAAAATATATATATATATATATATATATATATATATATATATATATATATATATATATATATATATATATTTTATATATATGATCACACTAGTCCGTGATGATAGTATGAAGGTGAATTAGCACTTCAGTAGAAGTTCATACAATTTCATTCATGTGATTTTTCTATATATATGGCACGAAATGTTTCGTGGAGACAATCCACCTCATCAGGTGCCAGTGCTTAAAGTTATCTAAATCCTAACATCACACTTGAGTCCCGCCGTCCAACACCAGTCTGTACAGACCAGCCACTGTCCGCTTTGTCTGGCAGTAACCGTTGTAAGGGAGAGTGATTAGGGTAGCTGGGTGTGTCTTGGACAACTTTTTCATGCTTTCGTGTTTTGTCAATTCTCTCATAATGATTTGGTAAATGCTAGGATGGGCTTTAAAATTACCTGGGGACAAATTAAAGTTCTTAGTATTAGCAATTAAGACAGATTCAATGACGTTGCGTGTGGCATAATCAGCTGAGAGGTATAGAATAACGGGATTTTCAAGACTGGTTTTTGAATAAAGCTTACTGAAAAGCTGGGAAGACATTTTATGCTTCTTGTAACAATAATGTGACAAATAAGGATAAGTCTAAATGTTTAGTGTTGCTCTATTCTCCTAACTTAGCTAATCTAAGACATCTTCTAGAAAACAGTGCTTGTGATGTTGTTTTCCAGTACAATGACACGATCAGTAAGTTCTTGATAGATAATAGGCCAAATCATGCAACAATTGGGTGTGTTTACGCCGTCATATGCAAGACATGTAAAGATATCTATGTAGGCCAGACAGGTAAAACTGTAACGGAGAGGTGTTATTGGCACCGTCATGCAGTACGCAGGGATGATCACAAAAATGCGATCACTAAACATTGTCATGAAAATGATCACTCCATAGATCTTCAAAATCTCGTTATTCTATACCCCTCTGTTGATTATGCCACACGCAACGTCACTGAATATGTTAAGAACTTTAATTTGTCCGCAAGTAATTTCAAAGCCCATCCAAGCATTAGCCAAATCATTATGAGAGAATTGACAAAATATGAAAACAAAAAAAAAATTGTTCAAGACACACTCAGCTACCCAGGGCAACCCCCGCCGCGTGACCCCCCCTTAATCACTCTCCCTTACAACGGTTACTGCCAGACAGAGCGGACAGTGGCTGGTCTGTACTGACTGATGTTGGACGGCGAGACTCAAGTGTGATGTTGGGATGTAAATAGATTTGTTGAGGTGGATTGTCTCCACAAAACATGTCGTGCCACTATGTAGAAAAATCACATGTTAAATAAAATTGTATGAACTTCTACTGAAGGGCCATTTCACCTTCATATATATATATATATATATATATATATATATATATATATACGCTAGCTTGAGGCAGGTATCTACTTTATCGACCAACTCCTTGGGGTGGATGAACAGCTGGGTTGACTTTAGACCGAGTGCTGCAACCAGATTCGAACCTAAGTGCTCGACCCAGGACGGCCCGTCTCATAATACATGAGTCACATAACGGTGACTTCAAAGAGAAATGTTCCGTATTTAGTGAAGGCGGCCACCGCTACTGCAGCGGAAACGTCAGATGTCAAAACCGCAAGAAAGTCGTTAAATGACTGGTTCCCTTTACCTATTTAGTCACAATGAACGGGTAAACGGTAACACTATTTACCTTCCAGGCCTTTCAAAAAGGAGTTGGAAAGCTTCTCGAGCCAGAAAACCATATATCCAGGGCACAGGCTCTGCCACTCTCCAGCCTGCCACATGACCTTCCTTAATCAATACTTGATGGTTCGCTGCAGGATAAAAGAAGATCAAAGCATGGTGTTATGAGGTCTTAATCCTTATGTTCAGATTACATACGAAGATCTGATCCTTACATATGCGTCTTTCTATTGGTCCAGATTGCTTTTGTTGCCCCTGGGTAGTCACTCACGGAACCGTTTCTCGATATCCCTTCCTTCTTGTACCTCATATACAAATATTCTTAACATCAGATATCTTTGGTTCGCTACTCTCACTATTTGCTCTCGCGTACATCCCCAAGAATACACGGGCAAAACACTTCGCTTCTAGTCACTGTTGCTCTTTGCTCAAAATGCCTTCCCGATCATCATACTTGATAACGTCCTTTATTTCTTTCCATTTTCCAATATCTAATTTTTCCCACTTGTGAATGTTGCGTGTAAGTGAATATTTATGTATGTATGTATGTATGTATGTATGTATGTATGTATGTATACATAAGGATACGTGATGAGTAGAGCAGATGGTAAGCGGGCATTATTGGATAATATACTGATCGACAGTTGTGCAAAAGAGAGACCTTTGGATGTGAACGTGTTGAGAGGGGTTGTTGTGAGAGGCGATGGTGAAGGTAACAGAGGCCTTGCGGGTCTTGTGCCTGCGTGGCATGATCGTTTCCCTTTTCATTTTGCAGGCCGTTTGTCTGTTCCTATGTATCCCCTCCTCACTTGATCATCATAGATTTGGCTAAAGACGACGGCACGTTGTGTTCTGTCTTCAGACGTTAGAGTTCCTCACCAGCGAGTGGTCAGTCCGCTGGTGCTTCAAGCGTCGCCCTAAGCAGCTGTTGCTGTTTACAGCCGGGTCTCGCGGTGTTTGCTTGTTGACGTTCCTGAGCGGTAGTGACCTCCTCCCGCTCAGGATGAAGGTGCCCTCAAGCGTTCGTCGGCCGTTTGGTCACCCTTGCCCTGCAATTGATCTGCGGCTTGTCCGAGGATCAATGGGACTGACCTGATACTCCAGCGGTTCCTGCTCTGGGTTCGGGTAACCCTGGTTTCTCATGTTTCCCAAAATTCGCCAGTTGACACTTCCTCTTGTGAACTTTGTGGGTGTATCGTTTGACATGCAGTTGCTGCGTTAGCTTTTGAAAGCTTTCCTTTCCAGGCTTCGACTACCTTCCTTAGTCCTTTCCCCTTTGTTCCAGACCTGGGTCGTGTGTCTCTATTACAGCCCTAAGGTGCTGTCGACGACGAAGGTGAGGAGGAGGAGGAGGGCGGCCTGAAGATTCGCTGAACGGCATGTTGTTGGGCGAAGTTTGCTCGGACACGACACATGTGTTGCACGACCCATGCGACGACCCTTCATCCGGGTAAGGAGGTGTTTGACATGTGTGTCATGTCAGGGACTCCGCCGTCCTGTCTGTCTTCAGATCGGACATGTCTGACCCCGCTGGATTAGACTGCCAAGATGTCACCTTCCACACTTAAGTTCCCTGAAAATATCCAGTATGTGGTGGCGAGTCGTCCAAGGCTGCGGTGCGATATGTGTTGGTGAGTCGTCTAGACTGTGGTACATTATGTGGTGGCGAACCGTCCGGGCTGTGGAACGACACGTGGTGTCGAACACAAGGCTCCAACACATGCTCTTTAATGTGTGACATCACAGTGTGTGTGTGTGTGTGTGTGTGTGTGTGTTTATTTGTTGGTCTTTGCCCCTGTGATCTATGTCACTGAGCGTATATCTCTGCTTCTTTGCCCGATACTCATTTATCAGCTTTATCCCTGTTGTCTCACATTATTACTGTATCGCTTGTTAGTTTACTAAGTTCACCATGGTACGTGCTCTGCCACAGACATTACTGGCACTTGACGACTTGAAGTTATTCATCTACATACGTGAATGTGAAGTACGCTACAGAGATGAGCTGAGGAGCCCTGTGTAATGGGCACATAGATACGAGCATGTACGTACCCATCTCATTGAAAACAGTGACTGGACTAAGAACACAAACCCTTCCTTTGTGATGAACCTGTTCAATAAACAACTGGACAAGGATTTTTTATTTGCCCTAAGCAACGGATTATGTTTTGTTTGCTCTGACAAAGAAGTTAGCTGTGTTGATATTTCAAGACCATTTTGTAATTCAGAAAACTACAGTAAATTATCTAATGGTGAAATCAGCATCTGCAAAGGTTTAATGTACACCAGTTTGTCAAAACCAGCTGTTCCAAATTGTCCAAAAAGGTTCATCAGTGCTATCAACAAATGTAAAAAAAGATAATGATATACATATTACTAAAGCAGATGAGGCTGACACAATTGTGATTATGGATAAAGTTAGAATAGGAATGATCTTTATTGTGATGGTACAACATTTACTAAACTCAGTAGAAATCCCCTAGAAGAAGTTGATTCTTACTTCGATAAAGAACTGAACTTGTTGTTGAAAGGTAATGGTTCTCTCATCAAAAGATTTTCATCATTGTCTCCTTCATTGCCATATGTGTATGGACCTATCAACACAGACATATACATATATACACACGTACATAATTCATACTTGCTGCCTTTATTCATTCCCATCGTCATCTTGCAGCACATGAAATGACAACCCCTTCCCCCCGCATGCGCTCGAGGTAGAGCTAGCAAAAGACAAAGGCCACATTCGTTCACATTCAGTCTCTAGCTGTCATGTATAATGCACTGAAACTACAGCTCCCTTTCCACACCCAGGCCCCAAAGAACTTTCCATGGTTTACCCCAGACGCTTCACATGCCCTGGTTCAATCCATTGACAGCACGTCGACCCTGGTATACCACATCGTTCCAATTTACTCTATTGCTTGCACGCCTTTCACCCTCCTGCATGTTCAGGTCCCGATCGCTCAAAATCTCTTTCACTCCATCCTTCCACCTCCAATTTGGTCTCCTACTTCTCCTCGTTCCCTCCACCTCTGACACATATGTCCTCTTTGTCAATCTTTCGTCACTCATTCTCTCCATGTGACCAAACCATTTCAAAATACCTTCCTCTGCTTTCTCAACCACAGTCTTCTTATTACCACACATCTCTTACCCTTTCATTACTTACTCGATCAAACCACCTCACACCACATATTGTCCTCAAACATCTCATTTACAACACATCCACCCTCCGCACAACTCTATCTATAGCCCACACCTCGCAACCATGTAACATTGTAGGAACCACTATTCCTTCAAACATACCCATTTTTGCTTTCCGAGATAATGTTCTCGCCTTCCACACATTTTTCAACGCTCCCAGAACCTTCGCCCCCCTCCCCGCCCTGTGACTCACTGCTTCCATGCTTCCATCCGCTACCAATTCCACTCCCAGATATCTAAAACACTTCATTTTCTCCAGTTTTTCTCCATTCAAACTTACCTCCCAAATGACTTGTTCCTCAACCCTTCTATACCTACTAACCTTGCTCTTATTCACATTTACTCTCAGCTTTCTTCTTTCACACACTTTACTTAACTCAGTCACCAGCTTCTGCAGTTTCTCACCCGAATCAGCCACCAGCGCTGTATCATCAGCGAACAACTGACTCACTTCCCAAGCTCTCTCATCCACAACAGACTGCATACTTGCCCCTCTCTTCAAATCTCTTGCATTCACCTCCCTAACAACCCCATCCATAAACAAATCAAACAACCATGGAGACATTACGCACCCCTGCCGCAAACCGACATTCACTGAGAACCAATCACTTTCCTCTCTTCTTACTCGTACACATGCCTTATATCGTTGATAAAAACTTTTCACTGTTTCTAACAACTTGCCTCCCACACTACATATTATTAATACCTTCCACAGAGTATCTCTATCAACTCTATCATATGCTTTCTCCAGATCCATAAATGGTACATACAAATCCATTTGCTTTTTTTAAGTATTTCTCACATACAGTCTTCAAAGCAAACACCTGATTCACACATCCTCTACCACTTCTGAAACGACACAGCTCGTCCCCAGTCTGATGCTCTGTACATGCTTTCACCCTCTCAGTCAATACCCTCCCATATAATTTCCCAGGAATACTCAAGAAACTTATACCTCTGTAATATATATATATATATATATATATATATATATATATATATATATATATATATATATATATTTTTTTTTTTTTTTTTTCTTTTTTTTTCACACTATTCGCCATTTTCCGCGTTAGCAAGTAACTTTAAGAACAGAGGACTGGACGGTTGAGGGAATATCCTCACCTAGCCCCCTTCTCTGTTCCGTCTTTTGGAAAAAAAAAAAAAAAAAATATATATATATATATATATATATATATATATATATATATATATATATATATATATATATATATATATATATAGGGTGGGGGAGGGGGCGAAAATCCTGGGAGCCTTGAAGAATGTGTGGAAGTCGAGAACATTATCTCGGAAAGCAAAAATGGGTATGTTTGAAGGAATAGTGGTTCCAACAATGTTGTATGGTTGCGAGGCGTGGGCTATGGATAGAGTTGTGCGCAGGAGGATGGATGTGCTGGAAATGAGATGTTTGAGGACAATGTGTGGTGTGAGGTGGTTTGATCGAGTAAGTAACGTAAGGGTAAGAGAGACGTGTGGAAATAAAAAGAGCGTGGTTGAGAGAGCAGAAGAGGGTGTTTTGAAATGGTTTGGTTACATGGAGAGAATGAGTGAGGAAAGATTGACCAAGAGGATATATGTGTCGGAGGTGGAGGGAACGAGGAGAAGTGGGAGACCAAATTGGAGGTGGAAAGATGGAGTGAAAAAGATTTTGTGTGATCGGGGCCTGAACATGCAAGAGGGTGAAAGGAGGGCAAGGAATAGAGTGAATTGGATCGATGTGGTATACCGGGGTTGACGTGATGTCAGTGGATTGAATCAGGGCATGTGAAGCGTCTGGGGTAAACCATGGAAAGCTGTGTAGGTATGTATATTTGCGTGTGTGGACGTATGTATATACATGTGTATGGGGGTGGGTTGGGCCATTTCTTTCGTCTGTTTCCTTGCGCTACCTCGCAAACGCGGGAGACAGCGACAAAGCAAAAAAAAAAAAAAAAAAAAAAAGAAAAAAAATATATATCTTTCTTTTCTTTCACACTTCGCCATTTCCCGCATTAGCGAGGTAGCGTTAAGAACAGAGGACTGGGCCTTAGAGGGAATATCCTCACCTGGTCCCCTTCTCTGTTCCTTCTTTTGGAAAATTAAAAAAAACGAGAGGGGAGGATTTCCAGCCACCCGCTCCCTCCCCTTTTAGTCGCCTTCTACGACACGCAGGGAATACGTGGGAAGTATTCTTTCTCCCCTATCCCCAGGGATATATATATATATATATATATATATATATATATATATATATATATGTGTGTGTGTGTGTGTGTGTGTGTGTGTGTGTGTGTGTGTGTGTGTGTGTGTTTTACATTTTTCATCATTTAGAATATGTTAGTAGATTTGAACTTTTAAGTGTATTAGAGCACTCGTCTGTATATCACCTAAATAGTTTGGAGTCATTGACATTGGCTTGAAAGGATCCGGTCACCATCATGCGTCTCTTCCCTACTAGTGCAAGGGCCAACAGCACGGATCTCTGTGTACTGTTAAACGAGTTTAGGCGAGTGGGGCCATATAAAGCTAACACACGGGCCACACAAGGTTGGAACGTCACAAAAAACTAGAACACGGGCCACACCAGGCTAGAACACGGGCCACACAGGGGCAGAACACAGGCCACATCAGGCTAGAACACCGACCCTAACTTAGGAGAAAGGCAAAAGATGTCATCTTGGCCATTTGGCAGAAGCCCGTACACTGATCTGGGTACCGAGGGGACGTGGCCCAGGTCACCTGGGAAACCTGGCAAGGCTGTGTGACCCTACCATTGGGTCTTCATCCACAAACAACTGGGCAAACCGTTTGTGGCTCAGTGTCTGCATTGGTGAACCTACGCAACATTTGCTTCAGATTTTTTCCTTTGCTGACCACTCGTCCTAGGAATGTTAGAGCAGGCTGTCGGAGCCATGATGCTCAAATATAGATTAAAAATCTGAAGACGAAACTGCTATATTTATCGAGGTAGTCCAATTGTCTTGTAAATACGCGAAACATTCCGTTGTGCTGTCTTGAGTCAGCATCACCATATGGAAAGTCGTTACTAAAGAATCTAGAATATGTAAGTGGACATCTTTTTCTTTTTTCTATCTAGGAAGGTCGGCTGAGGTTCAAGTAAACAAAATCACAAACTAGGTTATGTCATCGTTTACATGGGTCTAATAACCATACGAAAAGACTCCCTTAAAACCCTTTTAATCCTGAAGTCAATACTGGGAAATAGGGCAGTATAACCCCTCAACACTGTGGGTATAATGGATTAACCTTTTAGTCTCACCTTTAAGGTTCAGGTCAAAGGTCGTATTATTATACACGAGGGCCTTCCATGATGGGACACTCCTTAGGACTTGCAGTGTCCTTCTGAATATTATACTAAATGGCAAATTAATAGAATTACCATTGTAATAATTAAAGAATGTCTCTGTCCGGCTCCCCAGCTCCTCCACTTGACGACGATGGTAACCACCAGTTCCTCCACTTGACGACGATGGTAACCTCCAGCTCCTCCACTTGACGACGATGGTAACCACCAGCTCCTCCACTTGACGACGATGGTAACCTCCAGCTCCTCCACTTGACGACGATGGTAACCTCCAGCTCCTCCACTTGACGACGATGGTAACCTCCAGCTCCTCCACTTGACGACGATGGTAACCTCCAGCTCCTCCACTTGACGACGATGGTAACCTCCAGCTCCTCCACTTGACGACGATGGTAACCCCAGTTCCTCCACTTGACGACGATGGTAACCTCCAGCTCCTCCACTTGACGACGATGGTAACCTCCAGCTCCTCCACTTGACGACGATGGTAACCCCAGTTCCTCCACTTGGCGACGATGGTAACCTCCAGCTCCTCCACTTGACGACGATGGTAACCTCCAGCTCCTCCACTTGACGACGATGGTAACCACCAGCTCCTCCACTTGACGACGATGGTAACCTCCAGCTCCTCCACTTGACGACGATGGTAACCTCCAGCTCCTCCACTTGACGACGATGGTAACCTCCAGCTCCTCCACTTGACGACGATGGTAACCACCAGCTCCTCCACTTGACGACGATGGTAACCTCCAGCTCCTCCACTTGACGACGATGGTAACCCCAGTTCCTCCACTTGACGACGATGGTAACCTCCAGCTCCTCCACTTGACGACGATGGTAACCTCCAGCTCCTCCACTTGACGACGATGGTAACCCCAGTTCCTCCACTTGGCGACGATGGTAACCTCCAGCTCCTCCACTTGACGACGATGGTAACCTCCAGCTCCTCCACTTGACGACGATGGTAACCACCAGCTCCTCCACTTGACGACGATGGTAACCTCCAGCTCCTCCACTTGACGACGATGGTAACCTCCAGCTCCTCCACTTGACGACGATGGTAACCCCAGTTCCTCCACTTGACGACGATGTTAACAACCAGCTCCTCCACTTGACGGCGATGGTTACCCCAGTTCCTCCACTTGACGACGATGGTAACCTCCAGCTCCTCCACTTGACGACGATGGTAACCACCAGTTCCTCCACTTGACGACGATGGTCACCGCCAACTCCCCCACTTGACGACGATGGTAACCTCCAGCTCCTCCACTCGACGACGATGGTAGCCCCAGTTCCTCCACTTGACGACGATGGTAACCTCCAGCTCCTCCACTTGACGACGATGGTAACCTCCAGCTCCTCCACTTGACGACGATGGTAACCTCCAGCTCCTCCACTTGACGACGATGGTAACCTCCAGCTCCTCCACTTGACGACGATGGTAACCTCCAGCTCCTCCACTTGACGACGATGGTAACCCCAGTTCCTCCACTTGACGACGATGTTAACAACCAGCTCCTCCACTTGACGGCGATGGTTACCCCAGTTCCTCCACTTGACGACGATGGTCACCGCCAACTCCTCCACTTGACGACGATGGTAACCTCCAGCTCCTCCACTTGACGACGATGGTAACCTCCAGCTCCTCCACTTGACGACGATGGTAACCTCCAGCTCCTCCACTTGACGACGATGGTAACCTCCAGCTCCTCCACTTGACGACGATGGTAACCTCCAGCTTCTTCACTTGACGAAGATGGTAACCTCCAGCTTCTCCGTTTAACGAAGATGGTAACCTCCAGCGCGCTGCGTGTCCACACAACAGCTCTTACAGTCAGCGGCGCACTGCCGCGCACCTGGGCCGCTCACCTGCGCTGACTGACTAGCGTGGATGTGGAGTAAGACGAGATTGTCCCTCCACCTCTCCAGGCGGTCACCGTACAACAATTTCTCGTGGGTGGCAGGAGGGCTGGAGAGGCAGAGTAACGCTGGATCTCCTCACGACTAAAGAAAAGATTGAAAATGTGTAACATTTCAGCTTGAGATCTGCAATAGGTACAATGACGACGAGTCGTAGCCAGATGAAGATACCTCCACTGCTGCGACAGTGAGCTAAACACCTTACGTCCAGTCTTAATCAAACACCTTACGTCCAGTCTTAATCAAACACCTCACGTCCAGGCTTAATCAAGCATTTACGTCCAGTCTTAATCAAACACCTTACGTCCAGTCTTAATCAAACACCTTGCGTCCTGTCTGAATCAAACATCTTACGTCCTGTCTTAATCAAACACCTTACGTCCAGTCTTAAACATCTTACGTCCAGTCTTAATCAAACACTTTACGTCCAGTCTTAATCAAAAACCTTACGTCCAGTCTTAATCAAACACTTTACGTCCAGTCTTAATCAAAAACCTTACGTCCAGTCTTAATCAAACACTTTACGTCCAGTCTTAAACATCTTACGTCCAGTCTTAATCAAACACCTTACGTCCAGTCTTAATCAAAAACCTTACGTCCAGTCTTAATCAAACACCTTACGTCCATTCTTAATCAAACACTTTACGTCCAGACTTAATCAAACACCTTACGTCCAGTCTTAATCAAACACCTTACATCCAGTCTTAATCAAACACTTTACGTCCAGTCTTAATCAAAAAAAACCTTTACTCCAGTCTTAATCAAACACTTTACGTCCAGTCGTAATCAAAAAACCTTACTTTCCCTTAACAAAAAATTTAAATTCCAGCCCAAACACTTAGCCCACTTAAACACACCCCTCAAACATTTTCCCAATTTAAACTTTTGGGCCCAATCTTAATAAAAACCCTTAGGAAAATTTAAATCAAAATTTTACGATTTTAATAAAATTTTTTTCCCCTTTTTAAATAAAAACCCCTTGGTCCATTTTTTTAAAAATTTTAGCCGGGGTTTAACCCCAAACACCAGATTAAAATTTATTTTTAAACATTTGCCAGTTTAAATTTTGGGCTTTTCCTTCTGAAAAAACACTTACTAAGTTTTTAAACTTTTTGACTTAATTTCTAGTTTTTTAAACCGTGGTTTAATCCCACTTTACGTCCGTTTCCATCCCCCCCTTCCGTCAATCAAACATTCCCCGTCCAGCCAAAAAACCCACACCAGAAAAAAACCCCCCCCCAAAAAACACCCCCATTTTTCCCATTTGCCCTCCTTTCCCCCCCCTTTTAAAACTTTTACGCCGGGAAAAACCCAGTCCATTTTAATCCATTACTTCCGCAACAAACACTTGGGGGTGGGGGTCTTAATAAAAATTTGGCCGGGTTCCTTTAAACCCTTTGGCCTGTTGAAACAAAATTTTAACGTGCAAAAAACCCTTTCCCAAGGGGGTTTTTTCCCTTTAGCCCGGGCTTAAAAAACCTTTATCCATTTAATCAATACCTTTTTTCATTAAATATAAATTCCTGGGGATGGGGAAAAGGGAAATTTACTTCCCACGCATTCCTCACGTGTCGTAGAAGGCGACTAAAGGGGGCGGGGAAAGGGGGGCTAAAAACCCTCCCCTCCTTGTATTTTAACTTTCTAAAAGAGGAAACAGAAGAAGGAGTCATGCAGGGAGTGCTCATCCTCCTCGAAGGCTCAGACTACGGTGTCTAAATGTGTGCGGATGTAACAAAGATGAGAAAAAAGGAGAGATAGGTAGTATGTTTGAGGAAAGGAACCTGGATGTTTTGTCTCTGAGTGAAACGAAGCTCAAGGGTAAAGGGGAAGAATGCTTTGGGAATTTCTTGGGAGTAAAGTCAGGGGTTGGTGGGAGGACAAGAGCAAAGGAAGGAGTAGCACTACTCCTGAAGCAGGAGTTGTGGAAATATGTGATAGAGTGTAAGAAATTGAACTCTAGACTGATATGGGTAAAACTGAAAGTGGATGAAGAGAGATGTGTGCGGATGTAACCAAGATGAGAAAAAAGGAGAGATAGGTAGTATGTTTGAGGAAAGGAACTTGGATGTTTTGGCTCTGAGTGAAACGAAGCTCAAGGGTAAAGGGGAAGAATGCTTTGGGAATTTCTTGGGAGTAAAGTCAGGGGTTGGTGGGAGGATAAGAGCAAAGGAAGGAGTAGCACTACTCCTGAAGCAGGAGTTGTGGGAATATGTGATAGAGCGTAAGAAAGTGAACTCTAGACTGATATGGGTAAAACTGAAAGTGGATGGAGAGAGATGGGTGATTATTGGTGCCTATGTACCTGGTCATGAGAAGAAAGGTCATGAGAGGCAAGTGTTTTGGGATCAGCTGAGTGACTGTGTTAGCAGCTTTGATGCATGAGGCCGGGTTATGGTGATTGGTGATATGAAGGCAAAGGTGAGTAATGTAGCAGTTGAGGGTATAATTGGTGTACATGGGGTGCTCAGTGTTGTAAATGGAAATGGTGAAGAGCTTGTAGATTTGTGTGCTGAAAAAGGACTGGTAATTGGGAATACGTAGTTTAAAAAGAGAGATATACATAAGCATACATATGTAAGTAGGAGAGATGGCCAGAGAGCGTTATTAGATTACGTGTTAATTGATAGGCGTGTGAAATATAGACTTTTGGATGTTACTGTGCTGAGAGGGGCAACTGGAGGGATGTCTGATCATTATCTTGTGGAGGCGAAGGTGAAGATTTGAAGAGGTTTTCTGAAAGGAAGAGAGAATGCTGGGGTGAAGAGAGTGGTGAGAGTAAGTGAGCTTGGAAAGGAGAAATGTGTGAGGAAGTAGCAGGAGAGATTGAGAGCAGAATGAAAAAAAGGTGAGAGCAAATGATGTAAGGGGAATGGGGGAGGAAGTGGATGTATTTAGGGAAGCAGTGATTGCTTGTGCAAAAGATGCTTGTGGCATGAGAAAAGTGGGAAGTGGGCAGATTAGAAAGGGTAGTGAGTTGTGGAATGAAGAAATAAGATTGTTAGTGAAAGAGAAGAGAGAGGCGTTTGGACGATTTTTGCAGGAAGGTAGTGCTAATGACTAGGAGACGTATAACAGAAAGAGGCAAGAGCTCAAGACAAAGGTGGAAGAGGTGAAAAAGAGGGCAAATGAGAGTTGGGGTGAGAGAGTATCATTAAATTTTAGGGAGAATAAAAAAGATGTTTTGGAAGGAGGTAAATGAATGTGCGTAAGACAAGAGAACAAATGGGAACATTGGTGAAGGAGGCTAATGGGGAGGTAATAATGAGTAGTGGTGAAGTGAGAAGGAGATAGACTGAGTATTTTGAAGGTTTGTTGAAAGTGTTTGATGAGAGAATGGGAAATATAGGGTGTTTTGGTCGAGGTGGTGTGCGAAGTAAGAGGGCCAGGCAGAATGGTTTGGTAAACAGAAAAGAGGTAGTGAAAGCTTTGCGGAAGATGAAAGCCGGCAAGGCGGCGGGTTTGGATGGTATTGCAGTGGAATCTATCAAAAAAGGGGGTGACTGTGTTCTTGACTTGTTGGTGAGGATATTCAATGTATGTACGGATTATGGTGAAGTGCCTAAGGATTGTCGGAATGCATGCATTGTATAAACACAAAGGGAATAAAGGAGAGTGTTCAAATTACAGAGGTATAAGTTTGTTGAGCATTCCTGGGAAATTATATGGGAGGGTATTGATTGAGAGGGTAAAGCCATGTACAGAGCATCATACTGGGAAAGAGGAGTGTGGTTTCAGAGGTGGTAGAGGATGTGTGGATCAGGCGTTTGCTTTGAAGAATGTATGTGCGAAATACTCGGAGAAACAGATGGATTTGTATGTGGCATTAATAGATCTGGAGAAGGTATACGATAGAGTTAATAGAGATGCTCTGTGGAAGGTACTAAGAGTATATGGTGTGGGAGGTAAGTTGCTAGAAGCAGTGAAAAGTTTTTATCAAAGATGTAAAGCATGTGTACGAGTAGGAAGAGAGGAAAGTGACTGGTTCCCAATGAATGTCGGGTTGCGGCAGGGGAGCGTGATGTCTCCATGGTTGTTTGATTTGTTTACATTTGGGGTTGTTAGGGAGGTGAATGCAAGAGTTTTGGAGAGAGGGGCAAGTATGCAGTCTGTTGTGGATGAGAGGGCTTGGGAAGTAAGTCAGTTGTTGCTCGCTAATGATACAGCGCTGGTGGCTGATTCGGGTGAGAAACTGCAGAGGTTGGTGACTGAGTTTGGTAAAGTGTGTGAAAGAAGAAAGACGAGAGTAAATGTGAATAAAAGCAAGATTATTAGTTTCAGTAGGGTTGAGGGACAAGTTAATTGGGAGGTAAGTTTGAATGGAGGAAAACTGGAGGTGTTTTAGATACCTAGGAGTGGATTTGGTAGCGGATGGAACCATGGAAGCGGAAGTGAGTCAAAGGGTGGGGGAGGGGGCGAAGGTTCTGGGCGCGTTGAAGAATGTGTGGAAGGCGAGAACGTTATCTCGGAGAGCAAAAATAGGTATGTTTGCAGGAATAGTGGTTTCAACAGTGTTATATGGTTGCGAGGCATGGCCTATAGATAGGGTTGTGCGGAAGAGGGCAGATATGTTGGAAATGAGATGTTTGACAATATGTGGTGTGAGGTGGTTTGATCGAGTAAGTAATGAAAGGGTAAGAGAGAAGTGTGGTAATAGAGCAGAGGAGGTGTATTGAAATGGTTTGGTCACATGGAGAGAACGAGTGAGGAAAGACTGATAAAGAGGATATATGTGTCAGAGGTGGAGGGAACGAGGAGAAGTGGGAGACCAAATTGGAGGTGGAAGGATAGATTGAAAAAGATTTTGAGCGATCGGCGCCAGAACATACAAGAGAGACAAAGGCGTGCAAGGAATAGAGTGAATTGGAACGATGCGGTATGCCGGGGTCGACGTGCTGTCACTGGATTGAACCAGGGCATGTGAAGCGTCTGGGGTAAACCATGGAAAGTTTTGTGAGGTATGTGGAAAGGGAGCTGTGGTTTCGGAGCATTACACATGATAGCTAGAGACTGAATGTGAACGAATGTGGCCTTTGTTGTCTTTTCCTAGAGCTACCTCGCGCGCGCGCGGGGGGAAGGGGTGCCATTTTGTGTGGTGGGGTGGCGTCAGGATTGGATGAAGGCAGCAAGTATGAACATGTACACGTGTATATATTCATATGTCCTTGTATGTACATATATGTATACATTGAAATGTATAGGTATGTATATGTGCGTGTGTGGGCGTTTATGTATAGTTATGTGTATGTAGGAGGGTTGGGCCATTCTTTCATCTGTTTCAATGCGCTACCTCGCTAACGCCTAAGGAAGGTACCCAATTCATAAAAAAACTCCTTCAGGAGGATAAACAGCTGGGTGGACTGTGGATCGACTATCGCAACCAAGATTGGAACCCATGTAGGCTCGATCCCTCCAAGACCCATGAATGCCTCACGGATAGCAACGCTCACAACTACACCACAGAGGTCCGTTGTGTTCCTGAGTTGGTCTTGACGCCTGTTGAGAGACACTGTGTTTTCTCTTAAATATGACTCGAGGTGAGGGTTTGAAGCACGTGTGTGGTGTGTGTGAAACAGTCCGTGCACGTGCAGAAAATGATGATCAACAGACAGATGATTTCCACTGTTGAGAAAGTAATGTTACGCTTATCATCAACACTCACCCTAGTCATGCAACGGTGTACAGTTGTTTTGTGAGTGACCTGCTGCGGTATAGTCCTTAATCCCGTTAAGCGAACATGGGCCATCAAAGGTGAGGATACGTACTCTTTACCGATCTTGCTTTCCCGGGAATCGAAGCCGGGTCTTGGAAGATTACGTTTGGAGAGAAGGCGACTCGCTACGTCTTTTCGAATCAGCTGATAATCGAGCTATGATGATAACAATGACCGTCTATAGTTCAAACTGTTGTCCAGGTTATTTAGCTCAAAAAGGCGTCTGGTCACACAGTTCCTTTATTCGTCGTCTCTTACTTTCACCTTTCCTCTCGCTCGATTCCCCTTCTGCACCTTCCTTCTTCAGTATTTTTCCTTCTCAACTCTTTTCCTGTGTTCTTGTGTTGTGTACCGCCGTCCAGCCTTGCCAGCGGAGGCTAACCGATGTGGACGAGAGAGAGAGAGAGAGAGAGAGAGAGAGAGAGAGAGAGAGAGAGAGAGAGAGAGAGAGAGAGAGAGAGAGAGAGAGAGAGAGAGAGAGAGAGAGAGAGGAAATACGAGAAGTTCTGGACCCACTTGTATCATGATATGTCATAAAGGACCCACATTGACCCACCCCGACCAACGTGCAGTACGTGTACATCAGTGGAGTAGGTCTCTGGTTGAGTGAGTGGTGTGTCTGCCTGTATGTTCAAGTGGGGCGTCGTGTGCTTGCAGTACGCTGGAGTCCTTGACCAGCCGACGGTAGAATCAGTTAGAGAAGACATTCGTCTGTTACAGGATTAGGTACGAGAGTAACACGTCACGCCAGGAAACGTGCAGGGACACAGCACGAGCAGTGTAACAGCACAACATGACCAGTGAAGCTGCACAACATGACCAGTGAAGCTGCACAACATGACCAGTGAGGCTGCACAACATGACTAGTGAAGCTGCACTACGTGACCAGTGTAGCTGTGCAACATGACCAGTGTAACTGCATAACATGACCAGTGTAACTGCATAACATGACCAGTGAAGCTGCACAACATGACTAGTGATGCTGCACAACATAACCAGTATAAAGCTGCACAACATAACCAGTGAAGCTGCACAACATGACCAGTGAAGCTGCACAACATGACCAGTGTAACTGCACAACATGACCAGTGAAGCTGCACAACATGTGCAGTGTAATTACACAGCAGGCTAGTGCAGAGCACGACCAGCAACCTGATGATATTTGATAAATACAGACATTTAATCACTTTATAAACATGGCTACCTGACCTGTGCCATGGGAGAAGGGAGAACACACACACACACACACACACACACACACACACACACACACACACACACACACACACACCTGCTTCAGACAGGTAAGGTAGGTTATCATGTGCAGGTCATAAATAATAAGAGTTCACCTGAACATGGCCGACATAATACTACAATGTTCTGCTTCCAGTAACCCACATTCATAGTTGTCTCTCTCTAATCACCAATACTACTAATATTACTATATGTGAAGATTATATAATTCTGTATGCCAATCTCTGATTGATATATAGAAATTGGTTTTATGATAACAATGCACCATATTGAACGCTGGGAGACTGAACATTGGGAGAATGAATGCTAAGAGAGTGAACGCTGGGAAACTGAACAATGGGAAAGTGAACGCTACGATGCTTTGAAAATGCAAACATGTGGACTTTCGCGGCGTGGCAGTGGGGACCCAGTCAACCCAGCTGTTCATCAACCCTGAGGGTTGGTCAATAAACTGGGCACTTCACTTCGGGTATATATATATATATATATATATATATATATATATATATATATATATATATATATATATATATATATGAGTGTCAGATATAGGGTGTTTCGGTCGAGGTGGTGTGCGGAGTGAGTGGGTTACGGAGAATGATTTGGTAAAAAGAGAAGAGGTAGTGAAAGCTTTGCGGAAGATGGAAGCCAGCAATACGGCGGGTTTGGATGGTATTGCAGTGAAAGTTATCAAAAATGGGAGTGACTGTGTTGTTGACTGGCTGGTGAGGATATCTAGTATATGTATGGCTCATAGTGAAGTGCCTGAGGACTGGCGGATTGCATGCATGGTGAAATTGTACAAAGGCAAAGGGGATATAGGTTAGTGTTCAAATTACAGAGATATAAGTTTATTGAGTATTCCCGGAAAATTATATGGGAGGGTATTGATTGAGAGGGTGAAACGCATGTACAGAGCATCAGATTGGGGAAGAGCAGTGTGGTTTCAGAAGTGGTAGAGGATGTGTGGATCAAGGTGTTTGCTTTGAAGAATGTATGATAGAAATACTTAGAAAAACAAATGGATTCGTATGTAGCATTTATGGATCTGGAGAAGGCACACAGATGCTCTGTGGAAGGTATTAAAAGTATATGGTGTGCGAGGCAAGTTGCTGGAAGCAGTGAAAAGTTTTTATCGAGGATGTAAGGCATGTGTACGTGTAGGAAGAGAGGAAAGTGATTGGTTCTCAGAGAATGTCGTTTTGGGGCAGGAGTGCGTGATGTCCCCATGGTTGTTTAAATTGTTTATGGAGGGGGGTTGGTAGGGAGGTGAATACAAGAGTTTTGGAGAGAGGGGCAAGTATGCAGTCTGTTGCGGATGAGAGGGCTTGGGAAGTGAGTCAGTTGTTGTTCGCTGATGATACAGCACTAGTGGCTGATTCGGGTGAGAAACTGCAGAAGCTGGTGACTGAGTTTGGTAAAGTGTGTGAAAGAAGAAAGCTGAGACTAAATGTGAATAAGAGCAAGGTTGTTAGGTGCAGTAGGGTTGAGGGACAAGTCAATTGGAAGGTAAGTTTGAATGGAGAAAAACTGGAGGAAGTGAAGTGTTTTAGATATCTAGGAGTGGATTTGGCAGCGGATGGTATCATGGAAGCGGAAGTGAGTCACAGGGTAAGGTAGGGGGTGAAAGTTCTGGGACCGTTGAAAAAAGTGTGGAAGGCTAGAGCATTATATCGGAAGGCAAAAATGGGTATGTTTGTAGGAATGGTGGTTCCACCAATGTTATATGGTTGCGAGGCGTGGGCTATAGATAAGGTTGTGTGGAGGACGGTGGATGTGTTGGAAATGGGATGTGGTGTGAAGTGGTTCGATCGAGTAAGTAATGAAAGGGTAAGAGAGATATGTGGTAACAAAAAGAGTGTGGTTGAGAGAGCAGAAGAGGGTGTATTGAAATGGTTTGGTCACATGGAAAGAATGAGCGGGGAAAGATTGACAAAGAGGAAATATGTGTCAGAGGTGAACGGATCGAGAAGAAGTGGGAGACCAAGTTGGAGATGAAAGGATGGAGTGAAAAAGATTTTGAGCGATCGGTGCTTGAACATGCAAGAGGGTGAAAGGCGCGCAAGGAATAGAGTGAATTGGAACGATGTGGAATACAGGTGTCGACGTGCTGTTAATGGATTGAGCAAGGGCATGTGAAGCGTCTGGAAGTAAACCATGGAAAGTTTTGTGGGACCTGGATGTGGAAAGGGAGCTGTGGTTTTGGTACATTACACATGGGAGCTAGACACTGAGTGTGAACGAATGTGGCCTGGTGCCTTTTCTTAGCGTTACCTTACGCGCGTGCGGGGGGAGGAGGTTTTCATTTTCATGTGTGGTGGGGTGGCGACTGAGAATGAATAAAGGGAGCAAGTATGAATTATGTATATATATATATATATATATATATATATATATATATATATATATATATATATATATATATATATATACATATATATGTTATTTGTTATGTTATTTTGCTTTGTCGCTGTCTCCCGCGTTTGCGAGGTAGCGCAAGGAAATAGACGAAAGAAATGGCCCAACCCACCCCCATACACATGTACATAAATACACGTCCACAAACTCAAAATACATACCTATACATCTCAATGTACACATATATATACACACACAAACATATACATACATACACATGTACATAATTCATACTGTCTGCCTTTATTTATTCCTGTCGCCACCGCGCCACACATGGAATAACATCCCCCTCCCCCTTCATGTGTGCGAGGTAGCACTAGGAAAAGACAACAAAGGCCCCATTCGTTCACACTCAGTCTCTAGCTGTCATGTAATAAGGCCCAAACCACAGCTCCCTTTCCACATCCAGGCCCCACAGAACTTTCCAAGGTTTACCCTAGACGCTTTACATGCCCTGATTCAATCCATTGACAGCACGTCGACCCCGGTATACCACATCGATCCAATTCACTCTATTCCTTGACCGCCTTTCACTTTCATGCATGTTCAGGCCCCGATCACTCAAAATCTTTTTCACTCCATCTTTCCTCCTCCAATTTGGTCTCCCACTTCTCCTCGTTCCCTCCACCTCTGATACATACATCCTCTTGGTCAATCTTTCCTCACTCATTCTCTCCATGTGCCCAAACCATTTCAAAACACCCTCTTCTGCTTTCTCAACCACGCTCTTTTTATTTCCACACATCTCTCTTACCCTTACATTACTTACTCGATCAAACCACCTCACACCAAATATTGTCCTCAAACATCTCATTTCCAGCACATCCACCCTCCTGCGCACAACTCTATCCATAGCCCACGCCTCGCAACCATACAACATTGTTGGAACCACTATTCCTTCAAATATACCCATTTTTGCTTTCCGAGATAATGTTGTCGACTTTCACACATTCTTCAAGGCTCCCAGAATTTTCGCCCCCTCCCCCACTCTATGATTCACTTCCACTTCCATGGTTCCATCCGCTGCCAGATCCACTCCCAGATATCTAAAACACTTTACTTCCTCCAGTTTTTCTCCATTCTAACTTACCTCCCACTTGACTTGACCCTTAACCCTACTGTACCTAATAACCTTGATCTTATTCACATTTACTCTTAACTTTCTTCTTTCACACACTTTAGCAAACTCAGTCGCCAGCTTCTGCAGTATCTCACATGAATCAGCCACCAGCGCTGTATCATCAGCGAACAACAACTGACTCACTTCCCAAGCTCTCTCATCCACAATAGACCGCATACTTACCCCTCTTTCCAAAACTCTTGCATTCACCTCCCTAACAACCCCATCCATAAACAAATTAAACAACCATGGAGACATCACACATCCCTGCCGCAAACCTACATTCACTGAGAACCAATCACTTTCCTCTCTTCCTACACGTACACATACCTTACATCCTCGATAAAAACTTTTCACTGCTTCTAACAACTTGCCTCCCACACCGTATATTCTTAATACCTTCCACAGAGCATCTCTATCAACTCTAACATATGCCTTCTCCAGATCCATAAATGATACATACAAATCCACCTCTTTTTTTTAATAAATTCCACTGCAATACTATCTAAACCTGCTGCCTTGCCGGCTTTCATCTTCCGCAAAGCTTTTACTACCTCTTCTCTGTTTACCAAATCATTTTCCCTAACCCTCTCACTTTGCACACCACCTCGACCAAAACACCCTATATCTGCCACTCTATCATCAAACACATTCAACAAACCTTCAAAATACTCATTCCATCTCCTTTTCACATCACCACTACTTGTTTTCACCTTCCCATTTGCGCCCTTCACTGAAGTTCCCATTTGTTCCCTTGTCATAGGCACTTTATTTACCTCCTTCCAGAACATCTTTTTATTCTCCCTAAAACTTAATGATACTCTCTCACCCCAACTCTCATTTGCCCTCTTTTTCACCTCTTGCACCTTTCTCTTGACCTCCTGTCTCTCTCTTTTATACATCTCCCACTCATTTGCATTTTTTCCCTGCAAAAATCGTCCAAATGCCTCTCTCTTCTCTTTCACTAATAATCTTACTTCTTCATCCCACCACTCACTACCCTTTCTAATCAACCCACCTCCCACGCTTCTCATGCCACAAGCATCTTTTGCGCAAGCCATCACTGCTTCCCTAAATACATCCCATTCCTCCCCCACTCCCCTTACCTCCTTTGTTCTCACCTTTTTCCATTCTGTACTCAGTCTCTCCTGGTACTTCCTCACACAAGTCTTCTTCCCAAGCTCACTTACTCTCACCACCCTCTTCACCCCAACATTCTCTCTTCTTTTCTGAAAACCCATACAAATCTTCACCTTCGCCTCCACAAGATAATGATCAGACATCCCTCCAGTTGCTCCTCTCAGCACTATTAACATCCAAAAGTCTCTCTTTCGCGCGCCTGTCAATTAACACGTAATCCAATAACGCTCTCTGGCCATCTCTCCTACTTACATACGTATACTTATGTATATCTCGCTTTTTAAACCAGGTATTCCCAATCACCAGTCCTTTTTCAGCACATAACTCTACAAGCTCCTCACCATTTCCATAAATATATATAGAATGTGTGGAAGTCGAGAACATTATCTCGGAAAGCAAAAATGGGTATGTTTGAAGGAATAGTGGTTCCAACAATGTTGTATGGTTTCGAGGCGTGGGCTATGGATAGAGTTGTGCGCAGGAGGGTGGATGTGCTGGAAACGAGATGTTTGAGGACAATGTGTGGTGTGAGGTGGTTTGATCGAGTAAGTAATGTAAGGGTAAGAGAGATGTGTGGAAATAAAAAGAGCGTGGTTGAGAGAGCAGAAGAGGGTGTTTTGAAATGGTTTGGGCACATGGAGAGAATGAGTGAGGAAAGATTGACCAAGAGGATATATGTGTCGGAGGTGGAGGGGAGGAGGAGAAATGGGAGACCAAAATGGAGGTGGAAAGATGGAGTGAAAAAGATCTTGAGTGATCGGGGCCTGAACATGCAGGAGGGTGAAAAGGCGGTCAAGGAATAGAGTGAATTGGATCGATGTGGTATACCGGGGTTGACGTGCTGTCAGTGGATTGAATCAGGGCACGTGAAGCGTCTGGGGTAAACCATTGAAAGTTGTGTGGGGCCTGGAGGTGGAAAGGGAGCTGTGGTTTCGGGCATTATTGCATGACAGCTAGAGACTGAGTGTGAACGATTTGGGGCCTTTGTTGTCTTCTCCTAGCGCTACCTCGCACACATGAGGTGGGAGTGGGATGGTATTCCATGTGTGGCGAGGTGGAGATGGGAATGAATAAAGGCAGACAGTGTGAATTGTGTGCATGGGTATATATGTATGTGTCTGTGTGTGTATATATATATGTGTACATTGAGATGTATAGGTATGTATATCTGCGTGTGTGGACGTTCATGTATATACATGTGTATGGGGGTGGGTTGGGCCATTTCTTTCGTCTGTTTCCTTGCGCTACCTCGCAAACACGGGAGACAGCGACAAAGCAAAATATAATAAAAATAATATATATATATATATATATATATATATATATATATATATATATATATATATATATATATATATATATATATACATGTACATATCCATACTTGCTGCATTCATCCATTCTCGTCGCCACTCCGCCACACGTGAAACGGCACCCCCTACCCCAGCGCGAGCACAAGGTAGCGCTAGGAAAAGACAAGGGGAACATTCGTTCTCACTCAGTCTCTTTCTGTCACATGCATTGCACCGAAACCACAGCTCCCTTTCCACATCCAGGCCCCACAAAACTCCATGGTTTACCCCAGACGCTTCACATGCCCTGGTTCAATGAATTGACAGCACGTCGACCTCGGTACACCACATCGTTCCAATTCACTTTATTCCTTGCACGCCTGTTCAGGCCCCGATCGCTCAAAATCTTTTTCACTACATCTTTCCATCTCGAATTTGGTCTCACACTTCTCGTTCCCTCCACCTCTGACATATATATCCTCTTTGTCAATCTTTCCTCACTCATTCTCTCCATGTGACCAAACCAATTCAATACACCCTCTTCTGCTCTCTCAACCACACTCTTTTTATTACCACACATCTCTCTCACTCTTTCATTACTTACTCGATCAAACCACCTCACACCACATATTGTCCTCAAACATCTCATTTCCAAAGCATTCACCCTTCTCCGCACAACCCTATCTATAGCCCATGCCTTGCAACCATATAACACTGTTGAAACCACTATTCCTGCAAACATACCCCTTTTTGCTCTCCGTGATAACGTTCTCGCCTTCCACACATTCCTCAACGTTCCCAGAACCTTCCCCCCTCCCCCAACCTGTGACTCACTTCCGTTTTGCATGGTTCCATCCGTTGCTAAGTCCACTCCCAGATATCTAAAGCACTTCACTTCCTCCAGTTTTTCTCCATTCAAACTTAACTCCCAATTGATTTGTCCCCCAACCCTACTGTACCTACTAACCTTTCTCTTATTCACATTTACTCTCAGCTTTCTTCTTTGACGCACTTTACCAAACTCAGTAACCAACCTCTGCAGTTTCTCACCCGAATCAGCCACCAGCGCTGTATCGTTAGCGAACAACAACTGACTCACTTCCCAAGCTCTCTCATCCACAAAAGACTGCATACTTGCCCCTCTCTCCAAAACTCTTTCATTCACCTCCCCAACAACCCTATCCATAGATTTATCAAACAACCTTGGAGACATCACGCACCCCTGCCGCAAACCGACATTCACTGGGAACCAATTACTTTCCTCTCGTCCTACTTGTACACATGCCTTACATCCTTTATCAAAGCTTTCACTGCTTCTAGCAACTTAATGCTTTTCACAGAGCACCTCTATCAACTCTATCAGATGCCTTCTCCAGATCCATAAGTGCTACATACAAATCCATCTGTTTTCTAAGTATTCCTTATATATATATATATATATATATATATATATATATATATATATATATATATATATATATATACATATATATATATATATATTGCTGTCAATGTGAAGCGTCTGAGGTAAACCATGGAAAGTTCTGTGGGGCCTGGATGTGGAAAGGGAGATGTGGTTTCGGTACATTATACAAGACAGTTAGAGACTGAGTGTGAACGAATGTGGCCTTTGTTGTCTTTCCTAGCGCTACCTCGCGCACATGCGAGGGAAAGGGGTTGTCATTTCGTGTGTAGCGGGATGGCGCCGGGAATGAATAAGGGCAGACAGTATGATTTATGTACATGTGTATATATGTATAGTCCTGTGCATGTATATATATGTATACGTTGAGATGTATAGGTGAGTATATGCGCTGTGTGCGGACGTGTATGTATGTATGTATATACATTGTGTACGGGTGGGTTGGGCCATTCTTTCGTTTGTTTCCTTGCGCTACCTCGCTAACGCGGCAGACAGCGACAAAGTATGATAATAAATATAATGATATATATATATATATATATATATATATATATATATATATATATATATATATATATATATATATATATATCATATTCATTTATTTATCACTCTTAGTCGTTGTCTCCCGCGTTAGCGAGGTAGCGCAAGGAAACAGACGAAAGAATGGCCCATCCCACCCCCATACACATGTATATACATAAACACCTACGGGTTCAGAGTCATCAGTGTATGGACATCTGGTGAATGACAGGTGTGCAGACTGAACAGGTGTTGGTCAGGCTACCCGCACAGCCTGACTGAATGATGACAGCATAGAAGATGAAATATGAAAACTGAGAGTGACAAATAGACAACACAGTTCACATGACCTGCCCGGGACTTATCGAGTCCATCCCAAGATCTGTGTAAGAAGTGCTTCAGTAAGTGCGACATGGAAAGGCTTACACGAAACTTTTATCATCCCAAAGATGAGACATACCTGTCAAATGGCTCTTATATGAAAGACCTTCAGACACGGTAGGTAGAGGTCAAGCTATGTTCCATGACAGTCTCGAAACTCGAGAGAATTTCCTGACGACGTCTTAGATGGAGGTAAAATTGATCACGTAAAGAAAACGGGGTGGAAAACTACACTATACATGCAAGTTAATGTGCACATTTTTGTTAACAACATGAGCAAGGAAAAGATATTTTGATACACATTTTACTAACAATATCTCGTGTACATTTAATTAATGTTGTAGATCGCTACACAAAAGTACAATCTGCATAAACTTTACATTCATATTTTATGCATGTTGTCGATGTGACTTATTTATAATGATACGAGTACTGAAGGCTAACTCTTCAATAAGTCTGATAGGCAAAAGGTCTCTATTTTATTCGAAATGCTTATTTACACAGAAAGAAAGGAGTCTTTTGGGTTGAACTGAGACAAATATGACGCACTTAAGAAGAATAATTATCCTGGATTTTTGAAGAGCTCTCAAAAGTTGCAGCCAGAGCCAACCTACTGAACAGCTAGCAACGTGTAACCGAGAAGATACAGATAACAGTTAAACTAAAGACTAGAACATCAATCACAAGGATTGTACATGATGAGTACTTATGCAAGTGTCGAGGGTGATGTGATAGCAATGCGTCTGACGAGGCTGAAGTGAATTTAAGTCAACAGAGAGTGTAATGAAGAAGGAAGCAACGGTGTCTGCCTCAATAATGAACCTGATGGTGAGTGGTTAGTACTCTAACTCTGCTGTAGTGAAGATGTGCTTGACCTGACCCTGTAAGGTTGAAGTGAGGATGATAATGGTAGATTGTAAACACCACTCCTACCACCGTCAGATACCTCCTCCTCCTCCTCCTCCTCCAAGTCAGTGTCAGACCCCCTACTCCAAGCACTGCCCAAAGAGTGATCCAAGGCGCCATGTAGGCCTGAATACCGTGTGGGAGCTGGGCTTCAACCTCCAGTTGCACACTTTAGCCCATGAGGCTGGCATGTCTTCAACACACCCCACGTCTGACAAACTCTAGGAGCTTCGTCAGATGCTGGACGTTCTTCAAAAGATGGTCATGGAAGGTGAGAAGCGACTCCAGTTGGAACATGAAGAGGCTCTCCAAGAGCTGGACGAAATTCAACAGACAGCAAAGAATGGAGGCAAAAGATTAGGAACCAACAGTGTTCCATCTCCAGCACGAGGAGCTCAGTCTCAACAAAGATATGCTCAGTCGTGAGAAAGAAATGCTTAATCTGGAGAAAATAGAACTAAAGCAAGACCACCACCAAGAAAAGGATGGGGTTAATCTGGTGATGGAAAGGGTTAAGTATAAGCAACTTCAGGAAAATGATTGGGTTCACATGATGGGGATGGTGATGAGGATAGTGGGGAAGAAGGATGAGTAAACCTCTTGACGATGCTCTTGCTCTACAGCAGGAGGTCTTTGACTTCGACCTGCCTAAGAAAGCCACTAGCTGTGTTATACTGTGTGGCAAGAGTTACAGTGTACTGCTTGCTCTGAAGTATTTACGTGCATTAACAAAATTTCCCTTACACTTGTGAATTTGAGTGTTTTAGTTATTATTAGTAGTTGTGTTAGCATGCATGCCACATTATTTCTGATATTGTTAGTAGACTTAGATACTAAATGTATGAATACTCGCGGCTTTTCCATAGTCTACAGGAAAGTGAGTGGTCACAGTATGCATGGCAGTCCATTGGACTAGTTGGGTGATCAACGTCTATACAAAAGGGTTTTACCAAAACGTCCGCTGCTATGAGCCACAGGGGTTCAAGTCCGTGTGACGTATGTCTTTGTTTAGCTGTTCATGTCTTTTATCGAAACAAACTATCACAAGTATTCGTTCAGACTAGATTATTGACCATATCTAACACTATTCTTATATAGCTTAACCCTATGATGAATAAGAAACTTATCAGTTTGACTAATTCAAAACTGGTCACACTGTTTACTGAGGAAATTAGGTACACAAAACACTTGATCAGTTAGTAAATTTCTGGCACGATTTTTTTCTCGACAATATTATCATTCTGAAAAGAACATTATCACTGCTTAATGTTCCTGTGTTAAACTCGATATTTTGGTTCTCTTAATGTGTATTCGAAAGCACTTGACACTTCGCATTACCCTTGCCCCTGTGGTCTGACCTGCATCTTGATGTACACTCGCTGCTTCTGTACTTTTTGCTGGCTTCTTGCATAAGATATCAGTGGCAATATACGCCAAGCTTCCTACTTGCAGCATATTTCATTCACACCACACATGAAAGATGACAGATCAGTGTGACAGTCGCTAGTCAAAATAGTGTATGTCTGTTTATGTGTGTCTATATGTTTAGATGTTTTGTGTACATGTATGTACGTTCTGAGTTTACATCATGTCGTTAGTACGATGTGTATGTTGCTGGGAGAATCTCCCTCCGTTCTACTCGGTCTCTTAACGTTGTACTTGTGTCCACAAAAGGCCTTGTCCGCCCCCCATATATTCTTACAAGCGATACATGGCTACGGTTCATTGTGGGTACAAACATATGACGCTATCAGGTTGAAATCATTGTACATCTGGTCGCTGAGACTAGTGTTCCGAAAGGTGTGAGCACTGGCAGCCAGCCTCAGTGTGCCTCAGGCTATCTTGAGGAATAATGGTTTTTATTTTTCTTTTCTTTTACTCTTCGAGGCTGCCACTTCATTTTGGGGTTTTCATATCTAAATGACGCATTTCTTTCTCCAAGATGGTTAGCTCTTACCTTTCTGGGCAACATGAGTATTATAGTGTAGGAGTGTAGGGGCTGGGTAACACGGGTATTATAATGGAGTGTAGGGGCTGGGTAACACAATTACCATAGTTTAGGAGCGTAGGGCCTGGGTAACGCAATTACCATAGTGTAAGATTGTAGGGGCTGGGCAACACAATTACCATAGTGTAGGAGTGTAGGGGCTGGGTAACACGGGTATTATAATGAAGGAGTGTAGGGGCTGGGTAACACAAGTATTGTAGTGTAGGAGTGTAGGGGCTGGGTAACACAACTACCATAGTGTAGGAGTGTATGGGCTGGGTAACACAATTATCATAGTGTACGAGTGTAGGGGCTGGGTAACACAATTATCATAGTGCATGAGTGTAGGGCCTGGGTAACACAAGTATTATAGAGTACGAGTGTAGGGGCTGGGTAACACGATTATCATAGTGTAGGGGTGTAGTGGCTGGGTAACACAAGTATTATAGAGTACGAGTGTAGGGGCTTGGTAACACGATTATCATAGTGTAGGGGTGTAGTGGCTGGGTAACACAAGTATTATAGTGCAGGGATGTAGGGCGAGTCGCATAGTGTAAGAGTGTGAGGGCTGAACAACACGAGCATTATGATTTAGATATCATATGAACGTATCGTTAAATTGCCTCTTTTGATAAAAAATGTAACAATATATTAGGAGACGAATATGGGAGCTTGTGTTCAATCTTTAAAAAAAATGTAGATTAATAGTTTCTAAACGAGAATTAGACATAAGGAGGGATTCTATACTGTGAAATTGTAATACAGTCGTGTGGGGTTAACAGAATATGATACAGAAAACGAGTTTTGAACGCATCACCTTTTCAAACAAAATACGTTCAATTTTCTGAACGCTCCCCTGGCAATACAGTAACAGTAATCGTCTGCACAAAGAGGTACAATTTTTGTCCTCCTGGCAGCGTTCGGAATCAAAGAAACTATTTTTTCCCTCGGAATCATTTCACAAATACTCTCTGCATTTTAGCGTCAGGGACGTGGGTTGTAAACTCTGACTTGCTAGGCTGTAGAAAACTCGGTTGGCTTTCAGTTGTTCTATACATCTTTTCTAATGATATATATATATATATATATATATATATATATATATAAATATATATATATATATATATATATATATATATATATATATATATATATATATATATATATTATACTTTGTCGCTGTCTCCCGCGTTAGCGAGGTAGCGCTAGGAAACAGACGAAAGAATGGCCAAACCCGCCAACCTACGCATGTATATACATACACATCTACACAGGCACATATACATACCTATACATTCCAACGTATATATATATATATATATATATATATATATATATATATATATATATATATATATATATATATATACATATATATATATATATATATATATATATATATATATATATATATATATATATATATATATATATATATATATATGTGTGTGACCAAACCATCTCAATACACCCTCTTCTGCTCTCTCAACCACACTCTTTTCATTACCACACATCTCTCTTACCCTTTCATTACTTACTAGATCAAACTACCTCACACCATATATTGTCCTCAAACATCTCAATTCCAATACATCTACCCTCCTCCGCACAACTCTGTCTATAGCCCACGCCTCGCCACCATATAATATTATTGGAACCACTATTCCTTCAAACATACCCATTTTGCTTTCCGAGATAATGTTCTCGCCTTCCACACATTTTTCAAGGCTCCCAGAACTTTCGCCCCCTCCCCGACCCTGTGACTCACGCTTCCATGGTTCTATCCGCTGCCAAATCCACTCCCAGATATCTAAAAACTTCACTTCCTCCAGTTTTTCTCCATTCAAACTTACCTCCCAATTGACTTGTTCCTCAACCCTACAGTACCTAATAACCTTGCTCTTATTCACATTTACTCTCAGCTTTCTTCTTGCACACACTTCACCAAACCCAATCACCAGCTTCTGCAGTTTCTCACCCGAATCAGCCACCAGCGCTTGTATCATCAGCGAACAACAACTGACTCACTTCTCAAGTCCTTTCATCCGCAACAGACTGCATACTTGCCCCTCTCTCCAAAACTCTTGCATTCACCTCCCTAACAACCCAATCCATAAACCAATCAAACAACCATAGGAACATCACACTGGAAACCAATCACTTCCCTTTCTTCCTACTCGTACACATGCCTTACATCCTCGGTAAAAACCTTTCACTGCTGTTAGCAACTTATCTCCCACAGCATATACTCTTAGTACCTTTCACAGAGCATCTCTATCAACTTTATCATATGCCTTCTCCAGATCCATAAATGCTACATATAAATCCACCTGCATTTCTAAGTGTTTACCACATACATTCTTCAAAGCAAACACCTGATCCATACATCCTCTGCCACTTCTGACACCACACAGCTCCTCCCCAATTTGGTGCTCTGTACATGCCTTGACCCTCTCGATCAATACCCTCCCATAAAATCTCCAAGGAATTATCAACAAACTTATACCTCTGTAATTTGAACACACCTTTATCCCCTTTGCCTTTGTACAATGGCACTATACATGCATTCTGCCAATCCTCACGCACTTCACCATGAGCCATACATACAGTGAATATCCTCACCAACCAGTCGACAACACAGTCACCGACTTTTTTGAATAAATTCCACTGCAATACCGTCCAAACCCGCTGCCTTGCCGGCTTTCATATTCCGCAAAGCTTTAACTTCCTCCTCTTTGTTTACTAAATCATTCTCCCTAACCCTCTCACTTTGCACACCATCTCGACCAAAACACCCTATATCTGCCACTCTATCATCACACACATTCAACAAACCTTCAAAATACTCACTCTATCTCCCTCTCACTTCACTATTACTTGTTATTACTTCCCCATTAGCCCCCTTCACCGATATTCCCATTTGTTCTCTTGTCTTACGCACTTCACTTAGCTTCCTCTAAAACATAGTTAATTTTCCCTAAAATTTAATGATACTCTCTCACCCAAACTCTCATTTGCCCTCCTTTTCACCTCTTGCACCTTTCTCTTGACCTCTTGCCTCTTTATATATATATATATATATATATATATATATATATATATATATATATATATATATATATATATATATATATATATTTTTTTTTTTTTTTTTCAAACTATTCGCCATTTCCCGCGTTAGCGAGGTAGCGTTAAGAACAGAGAACTGGGCCACTGAGGGAATATCCTCACTTGGCCTCCTTCTCTGTTCCTTCTTTTGGAAAATTAAAAAAAATTGAGAGGGGAGGATTTCCAGCCCCCCGCTCCCTCCCCTTTTAGTCGCCTTCTACGACACGCAGGGAATACGTGGGAAGTATTCTTTCTCCCCTATCCCCAGGATATATATATATATATATATATATATATATATATATATATATATATATATATATATATATATATATATATATATCCCAGTCATTTGCACTATTTCCCTGCAAAACTCGTCCAAATGCCTCTCTCTTCTCTTTCACTAACAATCTTACTTCTTCATCCCACCTCTCACTACCCTTTCTAATCTGCCCACCTCCCCACCTTTCTCATGCCACAGACATCTTTTGCGCAAGCCCTAAATATATCCTATTCCTCCCCCACTCCCCTTACGTCATTTACTCTCACCTTTTTCCATTCTCCACTCAATCTCTCCCGGTACTTCCTCAGACAAGTCTCCTTTCCAAACTCACTTACTCTCACCACTTTCTTCACCCCAACATTCTCTCTTCTTTTCCGAAAGCCTCTCTCTCTCTCTCTCTCTCTCTCTCTCTCTCTCTCTCTCTCTCTCTCTATATATATATATATATATATATATGCATGTATATATATATATATATATATATATATATATATATATATATATATATATATATATATATACATGCATATATATATATATATATATATATATATATATATATATATATATATATTTTTTTTTTTTTTTTTTTTTTTTTTATACTTTGTCGCTGTCTCCCGCGTTTGCGAGGTAGCGCAAGGAAACAGACGAAAGAAATGTCCCAACCCCCCCCCATACACATGTACATACACACGTCCACACACACAAATATACATACCTACACAGCTTTCCATGGTTTACCCCGGACGCTTCACATGCCTTGATTCACTCCACTGACAGCACGTCAACCCCTGCATACCACATCGCTCCAATTCACTCTATTCCTTGCCCTCCTTTCACCCTCCTGCATGTTCAGGCCCCGATCACACAAAATCTTTTTCACTCCATCTTTCCACCTCCAATTTGGTCTCCCTCTTCTCCTCGTTCCCTCCACCTCCGACACATATATCCTCTTGGTCAATCTTTCCTCACTCATTCTCTCCATGTGCCCAAACCATTTCAAAACACCCTCTTCTGCTCTCTCAACCACGCTCTTTTTATTTCTACACATCTCTCTTACCCTTACGTTACTTACTCGATCAAACCACCTCACACCACACATTGTCCTCAAACATCTCATTTCCAGCACATCCATCCTCCTGCGAACAACTCTATCCATAGCCCACGCCTCGCAACCATACAACATTGCTGGAACCACTATTCCTTCAAACATACCCATTTTTGCTTTCCGAGATAATGTTCTCGACTTCCACACATTTTTCAAGGCTCCCAAAATTTTCGCCCCCTCCCCCACCCTATGATCCACTTCCGCTTCCATGGTTCCATCCGCTGACAGATCCACTCCCAGATATCTAAAACACTTCACTTCCTCCAGTTTTTCTCCATTCAAACTCACCTCCCAATTGACTTGACCCTCAACCCTACTGTACCTAATAACCTTGCTCTTATTCACATTTACTCTTAACTTTCTTCTTCCACACACTTTATCAAACTCAGTCACCAGCTTCTGCAGTTTCTCACATGAATCAGCCACCAGCGCTGTATCATCAGCGAACAACAACTGACTCATTTCCCAAGCTCTCTCATCCCCAACAGACTTCATACTTGCCCCTCTTTCCAAAACTCTTGCATTTACCTCCCTAACAACCCCATCCATAAACAAATTAAACAACCATGGAGACATCACACACCCCTGCCGCAAACCTACATTCACTGAGAACCAATCACTTTCCTCTCTTCCTACACGTACACATGCCTTACATCCTCGATAAAAACTTTTCACTGCTTCTAACAACTTGCCTCCCACACCATATATTCTTAATACCTTCCACAGAGCATCTCTATCAACTCTATCATATGCCTTCTCCAGATCCATAAATGCTACATACAAATCCATTTGCTTTTCTAAGTAGTGGTGATGTGAGAAGGAGATGGAATGAGTATTTTGAAGGTTTGTTGAATGTGTCTGATGACAGAGTGGCAGATATAGGGTGTTTTGGTCGAGGTGGTGTGCAAAGTGAGAGGGTTAGGGAAAATGATTTGGTAAACAGAGAAGAGGTAGTAAAAGCTTTGCGGAAGATGAAAGCCGGCAAGGCAGCAGGTTTGGATGGTATTGCAGTGGAATTTATTAAAAAAGGGGGTGACTGTATTGTTGACTGGTTGGTAAGGTTATTTAATATATGTATGACTCATGGTGAGGTGCCTGAGGATTGGCGGAATGCGTGCATAGTGCCATTGTACAAAGGCAAAGGGGATAAGAGTGAGTGCTCAAATTACAGAGGTATAAGTTTGTTGAGTATTCCTGGTGAATTATATGGGAGGGTATTGATTGAGAGGGTGAAGGCATGTACAGAGCATCAGATTGGGGAAGAGCAGTGCGGTTTCAGAAGTGGTAGAGGATGTGTGGATCAGGTGTTTGCTTTGAAGAATGTATGTGAGAAATACTTAGAAAATATATATATATATATATATATATATATATATATATATATATATATATATATATATATAAAAGAAAGTATATGTATAAAAGAAAGAGACAGGAGGTCAAGAGAAAGGTGCAAGAGGTGAAAAAAGGGCAAATGAGAGTTGGGGTGAGAGAGTATCATTAAATTTTAGGGAGAATAAAAAGATGATCTGCAAGGAGGTAAATAAAGTGCGCAAGACAAGGGAGCAAATGGGAACTTCAGTGAAGGGCGCAAATGGGGAGGTGATAACAAGTAGTGGTGATGTGAGAAGGAGATGGAGTGAGTATTTCGAAGGTTTTTTGAATGTGTTTGATGATAGAGTGGCAGATATAGGGTGTTTTGGTCGAGGTGGTGTGCAAAGTGAGAGGGTTAGGGAAAATGATTTGGTAAACAGAGAAGAGGTAGTGAAAGCTTTGCGGAAGATGAAAGCCGGCAAGGCAGCAGGTTTGGATGGTATTGCAGTGGAATTTATTAAAAAAGGGGGTGACTGTATTGTTGACTGGTTGGTAAGGTTATTTAATGTATGTATGACTCATGGTGAGGTGCCTGAGGATTGGCGGAATGCGTGCATAGTGCCATTGTACAAAGGCAAAGGGGATAAGAGTGAGTGCTCAAATTACAGAGGTATAAGTTTGTTGAGTATTCCTGGTAAATTATATGGGAGGGTATTGATTGAGAGGGTGAAGGCATGTACAGAGCATCAGATTGGGGAAGAGCAGTGTGGTTTCAGAAGTGGTAGAGGATGTGTGGATCAGGTGTTTGCTTTGAAGAATGTATGTGAGAAATACTTAGAAAAGCAAATGGATTTGTATGTAGCATTTATGGATCTGGAGAAGGCATATGATAGAGTTGATAGAGATGCTCTGTGGAAGGTATTAAGAATATATGGTGTGGGAGGAAAGTTGTTAGAAGCAGTGAAAAGTTTTTATCGAGGATGTAAGGCATGTGTACGTGTAGGAAGAGAGGAAAGTGATTGGTTCTCAGTGAATGTAGGTTTGCGGCAGGGGTGTGTGATGTCTCCATGGTTGTTTAATTTGTTTATGGATGGGGTTGTTAGGGAGGTAAATGCAAGAGTTTTGGAAAGAGGGGCAAGTATGAAGTCTGTTGGGGATGAGAGAGCTTGGGAAGTGAGTCAGTTGTTGTTCGCTGATGACACAGCGCTGGTGGCTGATTCATGTGAGAAACTGCAGAAGCTGGTGACTGAGTCTGGTAAAGTGTGTGGAAGAAGAAAGTTAAGAGTAAATGTGAATAAGAGCAAGGTTATTAGGTACAGTAGGGTTGAGGGTCAAGTCAATTGGGAGGTGAGTTTGAATGGAGAAAAACTGGAGGAAGTGAAGTGTTTTAGATATCTGGGAGTGGATCTGGCAGCGGATGGAACCATGGAAGCGGAAGTGGATCATAGGGTGGGGGAGGGGGCGAAAATTCTGGGGGCCTTGAAGAATGTGTGGAAGTCGAGAACATTATCTCGGAAAGCAAAAATGGGTATGTTTGAAGGAATAGTGGTTCCAACAATGTTGTATGGTTGCGAGGCGTGGGCTATGGATAGAGTTGTGCGCAGGAGGATGGATGTGCTGGAAATGAGATGTTTGAGGAAAATGTGTGGTGTGAGGTGGTTTGATCGAGTGAGTAACGTAAGGGTAAGAGAGATGTGTGGAAATAAAAGAGCGTGGTTGAGAGAGCAGAAGAGGGTGTTTTGAAGTGGTTTGGGCACATGGAGAGGATGAGTGAGGAAAGATTGACCAAGAGGATATATGTGTCGGAGGTGGAGGGAACAAGGAGAAGAGGGAGACCAAATTGGAGGTGGAAAGATGGAGTGAAAAAGATTTTGTGTGATCGGGGCCTGAACATGCAGGAGGGTGAAAGGAGGGCAAGGAATAGAGTGAATTGGAGCGATGTGGTATACCGGGGCTGACGTGCTGTCAGTGATTGAATCAAGGCATGTGAAGCGTCTGGGGTAAACCATGGAAAGCTGTGTAGGTATGTATATTTGCGTGTGTGGACGTATGTATATACATGTGTATGGGGGGGGGTTGGGCCATTTCTTTCGTCTGTTTCCTTGCGCTACCTCGCAAACGCGGGAGACAGCGACAAAGTATAAAAAATATATATATATATATATATATATATATATATATATATATATATATATATATATATATATATATATATATTATACTATGTCGCTGTCTACCGCGTTAGCAAGGTAGTGCAAGGAAACACACGAAAGAATGGCCCCTACCAACCCACATACACATGTATATACATACACGTCCATACACGCACATATACATGTATACATTTCAACATATATATATATATATATATATATATATATATATATATATATATATATATATATATATATATATATATATATATATATTTATACACAGACGTATACATATATACACATGTACATAAATCAAACTTAATGCCTTTATTCATTCCCGTCGCAATCCCGCCACACATGAAATGGCACCCCCCCCCCTCCCCGCGCACTTACGTGAGGTAGCGCTGGGAGAAGACAACAAAGGCCACATTCGTTCACACTCAGTCTCTAGCTATCATGTATAATGCACCGAAACCACAGCTCCCTTTCCACATCCAGGCCCCACAAAACTTTACATGGCTTACCCCTGACGCTTCACATGCCGTGGTTCAATCCAATGACAGCACGTCGACCCCGGTATACCACATCGTTCCAATTCACTCTATTCCTTGCACGCCTTTCACCCTCCTGCATGTTCAGGCCCCGATCGCTCAAAATCTTTTTCACTCCATCCTTCCATCTCCAATTGCGTCTCCCACTTTTCCTCTTTCCCTCCACCTCTGACATATATATCCTCTTTGTCAATCTTTCCTCACTCATTCTCTCCGTGTGACCAAACCATTTCAATACACCCTCTTCTGCTCTCTCTACCACAATCTCTTTATTACCACATATCTCTCTTACCCTTTTATTACTTACTCGATCAAACCACCTCACACCATATATTGTCCTCAAACATCTGAATTTCAAGACATCCACCTTCCTCGGCACAACGCTATCTATAGCACACGCCTCGCAACCATATAACATTGTTGGACCCACTATTCCTTCAAATATACCCATTTTTGCTTTCCGAGATAATTTTCTCGCCTTCCACACATTCTTCAAGGCTCCCAGAACCTTCGCCCCCTCCCCCACCCTGTAACTCACTTCCGCTTCCATGGTCCCATCCGGTGCCAAATCCACTGCCAAGTATCTAAAACACTTCACTTCCTCCAGTTTTTCTCCATTCAAACTTATCTTCCAAATGAATTGTTCCTCAACCCTACTGCACCTAATAACCTTGCTCTTATTCACATTTACTCTTAACTTTCTTCTTCCACACACTTTACCAAACTCAGTCACCAGCTTCTGCAGTTTCTCACATGAATCAGCCACCAGCGCTGTGTCATCAGCGAACAACAACTGACTCACTTCCCAAGCTCTCTCATCCCCAACAGACTGCATACTTACCCCTCTCTCCAAAACTCTTGCATTCATCTCCCTGACAACCCCATCCATAAACAAATCAAACAACCATTGAGACATCACGCACCCCTACCGCAAACCGAAATTCACTGGGAGCCAATCACTTTCCTCTCTTCCTACTCGCACACATGCCTTACATTCTCGATAAAGACTTTTCACGGCTTCTAGCAACTTGCTTTCAACAGCATATACTCTTAATACCTTCCACAGAGGATTTCTAAAGGCTCTATCATATACCTTTTCCAGATCCATAAACGCTACATACAAATTCATTTGTTTTTCTAAGTATTTCTTTCATACATTCTTCAAAGCAAACACCTGATCCTTACATCCTCTACCACATCTGAAACCCTACTGCTCTTCCACAATCTGATGCTCTGCACATGCCTTCACCCTCTCAATCAAAAAGTCCCATATATATACATATATATATATATATTTTTTTTTTTTTTTTCATACTATTCGCTATTTCCCGCGATAGCGAGGTAGCGTTAAGAACAGAGGACTGGGCCTTTGAGGGAATATCCTCACCTGGACCTCTCCTCTGTTCCTTCTTTTGGAAAAAAAAAAAAAAAACGAGAGGGGAGGATTTTCAGCCCCCCGCTCCCTTCCCTTTTAGTCGCCTTCTACGACACGCAGGGAATACGTGGGAAGTATTCTTTCTCCCCTATCCCCAGGGAAATATATATATATATATATATATATATATATATATATATATATATATATATATATATATATATATATCTTTCTTTCTTTCTTTTAAACTATTTGCCATTTCCCGCGTTGGCGAGGTAGCGTTAAGAACAGAGGACTGGGCCTTTTTTGGAATATCCTCACCTGGCCCCCTCTGTTCCTTCTTTTGGAAAATTAAAAAAAAAACGAGAGGGGAGGATTTCCAGCCCCCCCGCTCCCTCCCCTTTTAGTCGCCTTCTACGACACGCAGGGAATACGTGGGAAGTATTCTTAATCCCCTATCCCCAGGGATATATATGTATATATATATATATATATATATATATATATATATATATATATATATAAATGAATAAATAAATGAATAAAAAAATAAATAAATATATATATATATATATATATATATATATATATATATATATATATATATATATATATATATATTATCATTATATTATTTTGCTTTGTCACTGTCTCCCGCGTTTGCGAGGTAGCGCAAGGAAACAGACGAAAGAAATGGCCCAACCCACCCCTATACACATGTATATACATACACGTCCACACACGCAAATATACCTACCTATACATCACAATATGCACATATATATACACACACAGACACATACATATATACCCATGCACACAATTCACACTGTCTGCCTTTATTCATTCCCATCGCCACCTCGCCACACATGGAATATCATCCCCCTCCCCCCCTCATGTGTGCGAGGTAGCGCTAGGAAAAGACAACAAAGGCCCCATTCGTTCACACTCAGTCTCTAGCTGTCATGCAATAATGCCCGAAACCACAGCTCCCTTTCCACATCCAGGCCCCACACAACTTTCCATGGTTTACCCCAGACGCTTCACATGCCCTTATTCAATCCACTGACAGCACGTCAACCCCGGTATACCACATCGATCCAATTCACTCTATTCCTTGCCCGCCTTTCACCCTCCTGCATGTTCAGGCCCCGATCACTCAAAATCTTTTTCACTCCATCTTTCCACCTCCAATTTGGTCTCCCACTTCTCCTTGTTCCCTCCACCTCCGACACATATATCCTCTTGGTCAATCTTTCCTCACTCATTCTCTCCATGTGCCCAAACCATTTCAAAACACCCTCTTCTGCTCTCTCAACCACGCTCTTTTTATTTCCACACATCTCTCTTACCCTTACATTACTTACTCGATCAAACCATTCTCTCATGAGAAGAAAGATCATGATAGGCAAGTGTTTTGGGAGCAGCTGAATGAGTGTGTTAGTGGTTTTGATGCACGCGACCGGGTTATAGTGATGGGTGATTTGAATGCAAAGGTGAGTAATGTGGCAGTTGAGGGAATAATTGGTATACATGGGGTGTTCAGTGTTGTAAATGGAAATGATGAAGAGCTTGTAGATTTATGTGCGGAAAAAGGACTGGTGATTGGGAATACCTGGTTTAAAAAGCGAGATATACATAAGTATACGTATGTAAGTAGGAGAGATGGCGAGAGAGCGTTATTGGATTACGTGTTAATTGACAGGCGCGCGAAAGAGAGACTTTTGGATGTAAATGTGCTGAGAGGTGCAACTTGAGGGACGTCTGATCATTATCTTGTGGAGGCTAAGGTGAAGATTTGTATGGGTTTTCAGAAAAGAAGAGTGAATGCTGGGGTGAAGAGGGTGGTGAGAGTAAGTGAGCTTGGGAAGGAAACTTGTGTGAGGAAGTACCAGGAGAGACTGAGTACAGAATGGAAAAAGGTGAGAACAATGGAAGTAAGGGGAGTGGGGGAGGAATGGGATGTATTTAGGGAATCAGTGATGGAGTGCGCAAAAGATGCTTGTGGTATGAGAAGCGTGGGAGGTGGGTTGATTAGAAAGGGTAGTGAGTGGTAGGATGAAGAAGTAAGATTATTAGTGAAAGAGAAGAGAGAGGCATTTGGACGATTTTTGCAGGGAAAAAATACAATTGAGTGGGAGATGTATAAAAGAAGAGACAGGAGGTCAAGAGAAAGGTGCAAGAGGTGAAAAAGAGGGCAAATGAGAGTTGGGGCGAGAGAGTATCATTAAATTTTAGGGAAAATAAAAAGATGTTCTGGAAGGCGGTAAATAAAGTGCGTAAGACAAGGGAGCAAATGGGAACTTCAGTGAAGGGCGCTAATGGGGAGGTGATAACAAGTAATGGTGATGTGAGAAGGAGATGGAGTGAGTATTTTGAAGGTTTGTTGAATGTGTTTGATGAGAGAGTGGCAGATATAGGGTGTTTTGGTCGAGGTGGTGTGCAAAGTGAGAGGGTTAGGGAAAATGATTTGGTAAACAGAGAAGAGGTAGTAAAAGCTTTGCGGAAGATGAAAGCCGGCAAGGCAGCAGGTTTGGATGGTATTGCAGTGGAATTTATTAAAAAAGGGGGTGACTGTATTGTTGACTGGTTGGTAAGGTTATTTAATGTATGTATGACTCATGGTGAGGTGCCTGAGGATTGGCGGAATGCGTGCATAGTGACATTGTACAAAAGCAAAGGGGATAAGAGTGAGTGCTCAAATTACAGAGGTATAAGTTTGTTGAGTATTCCTGGTAATTATATGGGAGGGTATTAATTGAGAGGGTGAAGACATGTACAGAGCATCAGATTGGGGAAGAGCAGTGTGGTTTCAGAAGTGGTAGAGGATGTGTGGATCAGGTGTTTGCTTTGAAGAATGTATGTGAGAAATACTTAGAAAAGCAAATGGATTTGTATGTAGCATTTATGGATCTGGAGAAGGCATATGATAGAGTTGATAGAGATGCTCTGTGGAAGGTATTAAGAATATATGGTGTGGGAGGCAAGTTGTTAGAAGCAGTGAAAAGTTTTTATCGAGGATGTAAGGCATGTGTACGTGTAGGAAGAGAGGAAAGTGATTGGTTCTCAGTGAATGTAGGTTTGCGGCAGAGGTGTGTGATGTCTCCATGGTTGTTTAATTTGTTTATGGATGGGGTTGTTAGGGAGGTGAATGCAAGAGTTTTGGAAAGAGGGGCAAGTATGAAGTCTGTTGGGGATGAGAGAGCTTGGGAAGTGAGTCAGTTGTTGTTCGCTGATGATACAGCGCTGGTGGCTGATTCATGTGAGAAACTGCAGAAGCTGGTGACTGAGTCTGGTAAAGTGTGTGAAAGAAGAAAGTTAAGAGTAAATGTGAATAAGAGCAAGGTTATTAGGTACAGTAGGGTTGAGGGTCAAGTCAATTGGGAGGTAAATTTGAATGGAGAAAAACTGGAGGAAGTGAAGTGTTTTAGATATCTGGGAGTGGATCTGGCAGCGGATGGAACCATGGAAGCGGAAGTGAATCATAGGGTGGGGGAGGGGGCGAAAATCCTGGGAGCCTTGAAGAATGTGTGGAAGTCGAGAACATTATCTCGGAAAGCAAAAATGGGTATGTTTGAAGGAATAGTGGTTCCAACAATGTTGTATGGTTGCGAGGCGTGGGCTATGGATAGAGTTGTGCGCAGGAGGGTGGATGTGCTGGAAATGAGAAGTTTGAGGACAATGTGTGGTGTGAGGTGGTTTGATCGAGTAAGTAATGTAAGGGTAAGAGAGATGTGTGGAAAATGGTTTGGGCACATGGAGAGAATGAGTGAGGAAATATTGACCAAGAGGATATATGTGTCGGAGGTGGCGGGAACGAGGAGAAGTGGTAGACGAAATTGGAGGTGGAAAGATGGAGTGAAAAAGATTTTGAGTGATCGGGGCCTGAACATGCAGGAGGGTGAAAGGCGGGCAAGGAATAGAGTGAATTGGATCGATGTGGTATACCGGGGTTGACGTGCTGTCAATGGATTGAATCAGGGCATGTGAAGCGTCTGGGGTAAACCATGGAAAGTTGTGTGGGGCCTGGATGTGGAAAGGGAGCTGTGGTTTCAGGCATTATTGCGTGACAGCTGGAGACTGAGTGTGAACGAATGGGGCCTTTGTTGTCTTTTCCTAGTGCTACCTCGCACACATGAGGGGGGAGGGGGATGGTATTCCATGTGTGGCGAGGTGGCGATGGGAATGAATAGGGGCAGGCAGTGTGAATTGTGTGCATGGGTATATATGTATGTGTCTGTGTGTGTATATATATGTGTACATTGAGATGTATAGGTATGTATATTTGCGTGTGTGGGCGTGTGTGTGTATATAAATGTGTATGGGGATGGGTTGTGCCATTTCTTTCGTCTGTTTCCTTGCGCTACCTCGCAAACGCGGGAGACAGCGACAAAGCAAAATAAATAAATAAATAAATAATAAATAAAATAATCAATTCAATAAAAACAGACTTTGAAATGGGTATATGAATATTTTCCAAGACTTCAAGTAGATATTCTAAAAGGTCAGCAACTGGAACCCTTGTGAACAGAGATGAAACATCAAAGCTACCAGGTTGAAATCAAAATCAGCATTGATATCATTAAGCTTGTTAATTAAATCTACATTGTTCATGATATCAGATTTTAAGATTTTACCCACTAATGGGCTTGATAAAGAAACTAACCATTTTGACAATTATATGTGATGGAGCCCATTGAGCTCACTATGGGTCTTGCTGGAAAATTTTGTTTATGTGTTTTGATAAGTCCATACATATATGGCAGTGAAGGGGACAAAGATGACAGACCTTTGACCAGAGGACCATTACCTTTCAACAACAACTTTAGTTCTTTATTGAAATGAGAAGAAACTGCTTCTAGGGATTCTTGCTGAGTTTCAGGTATGTTGCATCATCACTTACAAGGTCATTCATATTAGATGAATGGTTACTTTTGTCCATAATCACAACTGTGTTAGCCTTATCTGCTTTAGTAATATGTATACCATTATCAGCAACTCAACAATACAGACGGAGGAAAATTGGACCAAATGGCAGCTAGTGTCGTCATATTTGTTTATCCTGTACGGGAGCTTACTGTTATTGACGTAAAGTTATCATCTTATATATAGTAAATGTTATAACTTGTAAGTAAGGATGTACATAATATCTAGAGCTACTGTATGGAGGAAGGCTACCAATTGTGGCAGCCCGACGGGGTCACGAGTGACAGAGGACGTGAGGTCGTGCGGGAGGCTGACACCCCTCCTTAAACACCTCATCACATCCCTCCTGCAGGGGGTGAAAGATGCCTAAAATGGGTACTCTTACAAGATTGTTTAGTTAGTAAGGAGAAAATTATCGTCGTATTGTAAGAATAATGCCAGTGAATTAGTGCGTCAAATCATCTGTGGCATGTATCGCGAGTATAGTTGTGGGTTAATTATATAGAGATTAATTTGTTAAACTCTTTGAGCGCACGAGATCGCCTAAAGCAAGTTCCATATAGGACTAAGGCAAGTGCAAAATTTACCATTTACGGAGTTCAAATTGGAACATACAGTGAGACAATTTCAAATAATGACACCACGAAAATATATCGAATATGGAAAAGTGACAAAATGACTTAGTGAAGCAAATAACCAAGGAAACTGGAATAATGGCCTACACAGACGAGACTCAGTGTTAGTATCTTATCCCTTCAGAGACAGTTAAGCTACACCTCGATCTGTTACAAAAGGTGTTTTTATAAAGTGCGCAAGGCTCATTCCCTGTAATATGTCTATGTAATATGTATCTTAAACAGCGTCCCGGCTGGGGAGAGTCTTAGTTGTGTGACGAGCAATCCTGTGGGCAGTGCCAAGGACGTGCGCAGTGAGTGCTTCACCAAGTAGGTGCGGTGCGGCGCTGCTTGAAACGCGAACACATACTGACATGACGTGGAGGATGAGAGTCTATCGCTAGGCCACGGACACACTCGTGCCCAGAGACCCGGCGGCAGCGTAATTACTTGCAATCTACAGCTAAGGACATAATACCACTTGACGCTTACTAGGTGAAGTTTTAGCGCCAGAGACCTGAGGCGATGCCACCTCTCAGTGTTATGTTGTGCGGCATGAACTACAGTATAGTGTTTGTGTGACATGTCTGTTGGTAAGGGCATTATCAAGAAATCCCTTGCAATTGTGAATTAGGATGTTTAGATACTATTAGCAGTTGTGCTAGGATGCATGCAAGAAGAAGCGGGAGACCAAATTGGACGTGGAAGGATGGAGTGAAAAACATTTAGAGCGATCGGGGTCTGGACATGCAGGAGGGTGAAAGGCGTGCATGGAATAGAGTGAATCGGAACAATGTGGTATACTGGGGTCAGCGTGCTGACAATGAACTGAGTCACGGAATGTGAAGCGTCTGGGGTAAACAATGGAAAGGTCTGTTGGGCCTGGATGTGGATAGGGAGCCGTGGTTTCGGTGCATGACACATAACAGCTAGAGACTGAGTGTGAGCGGATGTGACCTTTTCTTCGTCGGTTTCTGGGTGCTACCTCGCTGACGCAAGGGGAGATGTTGTTTTCTTTGGAGCGAAGTGGCGCCGGGAATGGATGAGGGTGAGCAAGTATGAATATGTCCACGTGTATGTATGTATATGTATGTGTATGTATGTACATGTATATTATGTGTCTGTATATGTACGTATATGAATGTATGTTGATATGTATATGTATATATAAGTCCATGCATGTGCGTGTATGTATATACGTTTATGAGTGGATGGGTCTTCCTTCGTTTTTCTTGACGTTTCCTCGTTGACGCGGGAAACGATGATCAAGTATAATAATAATGATAATGACAATAATAATGATAATGACAATAATAATAAATAATAATAATAATGATAATGACAATAATAATGATAATGACAATAACAATAAATAATAATAATAATGATAATGATAATAATAATAATGATAATAATAATAATGATGATAACAATAATAATGATAATAATAATAATAATGATAATAATAATAATAATAATAATAATAATGATAATAATAATAATAATACTAATGATAATAATATAACCATAACAGTAATGACAATAATTTCGATGAAATTTGAAGATGCTACCACGGGTATAACTACAACTTTAACTTCTGCTTATTATCATTATCATTGCTATCACTTGTGAAAGTGTCTAGCGTCATAGCATTTCACGACCGCTCCTCCAGAAGGTGTTGAAGATTAATGGACTGGTGTTTACATACACCTTGATGCTCACCGTCTTAATGAACCCGACCGTCGACAGTCCCAAAGCCCAGATGACCAAGCAGCCAGGCCACTGTTAGCACCTAGGACAGGCTATTGTTAGCAACTTGGACAGGCTATTGTTAGCACCTTGGACAAGTTTGTTAGTGTCTTGGACAGGCTATTGTTAGCACCTTAGACAGGTTATTGTTAGCACCTTGGACAGGTTATTGTTAGCACCTTGGACAGGTTATTGTTATTACCTTGGACAGGCTATTGTTAGCACCTTGGACAGACTATTGTTAGGACCTAGGATAGGCTTCTGTCAGTATCTTGGATTGGGTGTTTAAGCCTGCCACCTGCCTCACTGAACCATCGCATAGCTTTAAGGTGGTCAGCATCTGACAGCCTATGGCTGGTGGACTGAGAGCATCATATAGTCAACGTTGGTGAATCAATGACTCGTTTTTATCATCAGCGAACATAGAGCGACTTTCGCCTTCATGACTGGGTTGGAAAAAATATCATAAAGACATGTTCTCACTGCATGAGGACGGCAGCCACCAGAACACATATGGCAGCACCGAGGATATCATCATCTTTTCTAAAGCTGTACATTTGGGAAACGTGATTTCTACTCTTTTGAGACTTTCAGCACAGTTACCCTAGGAGGTCAGTGCTCTGTAGCTTCCTAAAGGCATACAGAAGGTGAATCTTTCGCCATACAGTGTCTCATAAAAACCATTTGCAGTGAAAGCAATAGATCATCCATGTGATTAACATTTCATAATTAACGCTGGTAGAATTATCCACAGCTCAGATTATCCTCCCATCACCCAATCTGGCTGGACTCGCGAATATGATTTTACAGTCCTGTCGGTAGACAAGAAAAAAGAGAAGAGAGAGAGAAAAAAAAATGGTCGTCCAATTGGATAACGAAATTGTAACGTAAAACCATTGACTGCGGAAATGTTCAGTGGGTAACGGTGAGAACACAATGGTCTCGGAACACGTTTGGGAGATGTGTTTTTTGGGCCGCCACGAACACAGCCAACACTTTCATTTTGAATCCACGAAGGTGTTTAACCTGAGGGGTTCATGATGCTTTCCACCTGTGTCGTGATTCATGATGAAGGGATCGAGCAGGTACTGAACCTCATTTTGGCAGATGACACGACCGGTGACGTGACATACCAGGTGAAACGTCGTCTGCTATTGTTAGGATCCTGGATAGGCTATTGTTAGGACCCTGGTTAGGCTACTGTTGGGACCTTGGATAGGCTATTGTTAGGACCTTGGATAGGCTATTGTTAGGACCGTGGATAGGCTATTGTTTGGGCCCTGGATAGGTTATTGTTACGACCTTGGATAAGCTATTGTTAGGACCTTGGATAGGCTATTGTTAGGATCTTGGATAGGTTATTGTTAGGACCTTAGATAGGTTATTGTTAGGACCTTGGATTGGCTATTGTTAGGACCTTGGATTGGCTATTGTTAGAACCCTGGATAGGCTATTGTTAGGACCTTGGATAGGCTATTGTTAGGACCTTGGATAGGCTATTGTTAGGACCTTGAATATGCTATTGTTAGGACCCTGGATAGGATATTGTCAGGATCCTGGATAGGCTATTGTTAGGACCTTGGATAGGCTATTGTTAGGACC
>NC_092241.1:4306667-4366667 GCF_036320965.1 Panulirus ornatus | reverse complement strand
AAAGTGTAACGCAAACTGGCATTGTTGTAACCGTGACAGACTTGATGCTTCTAAAAGCAGCGTTACACGAGGTGGCCGACCACGGGAAGTGGTCCCTCATACAGTGCACAGCTCCTGTGACACGGTCGTTATATCCGTCAGGGACGCTGATGTCTTCCTGATATTGATCCACCAAACTGTGCCAGGACGCGATGCAAGAACCTTGCGGATGATGGAAGGAACTTTGAAGGAGCTTCGATCTACACCTCTTCACGATATCCATCACTCACCCTCATCTGAAGATCTTGGCATTATTGCTGGCTCTTCATGCAGTCTCTGGGCGCGGCACGACGTCGTCCATTCGAGGTCACATACAGAGCGAGGTGTGTGGAACCCATTTAGGAGAGACGCAGAAATGCTGGAACGTCTATGGAGGAGGAGGAGGAGGAGGTCTCCTTACTCCCGCAAAGTGGACAACGTCAGCACCGACTCTATCGACGAGGTTCGCCGTCGGGTCTTCCCTGACGGCCAGACACCTTGAGTATCCTCCCACCAGCAACAGAACTCACCATCAGCCAACAAATGGGAGGACAGGCTGGCGTGTAGCAGCTGCTGCCCAGGTCCCTCTGATGCAGCAGTGTACAGCTCGAGGAGGAGGAGGAGGGGGATCATCAGCGCCACGTCGCCCTAATATTGAATGCCTGAAAGTGACGTCGCGCAGCAAAAAAAAAAAAAAAAAAAAGAAATGCACCAATCTCACTCGCGCAAGCGCCCTTGAAGCAAATACGTAGTTGCTACCATGATCATCCAATACGCACGACTATAAAATGCAAGTGATCAGTCACTTAGAAATTCCTTATCCTACTTTTGATACACATGTAAATCAACTTTCCGAAGTAGATAATTGAATTATTAGCCAATAAAAGAAATCTATCACAGTAATTCTAAAATGCCCTTGATTACTTGTTCATATTACTAAAAAAATTATCCATAATATTTTAATATTTCTGGCAGCAGTACACAGTGTTATTTGATGTTTATATATAAGTTGAACCCTTGTCCTGTAGTCATATATTTTTCCTGTTATCAAAACACATTTTCATAAGTGTTATATAAATGATGAAAGTTTCCGAAATCCCGAAGACCAGAGCCTAGCGGATGGAATACCTTTATGCGCAAAATGACGCGCAGTACGAATACAAAGGTCAATCAAACAGTAACACAACATTGGGTCCTTTCGTACCTGTTTGTTATGGAGGATAATATTGGAACCCATAGATCAGCGTGTTGAGTGTGGAAAGACCGATTGTATGCCCTTAACATACACCAAACTATGTAAATATGAGATAATCAGACGGCCACGAAAACCCTATTTACAACCATGATATTGCGTCTGTAAGTATGAGTACAAGCGAAAATTTAATGGTTTCGCGACAGTCGGGAGCTGTTTTGAATTTTGAGCACATGTTCTAGCGGTTTTCAGCTTAGCAATGGTCGTCACCTGGGTCGACTTCGTATACTGATGTTTGCTGGTCAAATCTGAAAAGGATTTGCCGCTTACATAGCATTTTTTTTTTTTTTTTGCTTCGAGGGCATCATCGGCGACACGTCTATCACAATGACAGCCAGGGACAGAACTCCCATGGCAGTTGCGTGTCCTAATTGGACATGCACTTGACATGGGGGATGGCGGTGGTGTCATATCAGTTTGTGGCACCGCGGGAGCGGCTGCAGGAGTTTATTAAGGAACACTTAATCTTCAGGCACAGAGGTGAGATGTTCGACCCAACCAGGTGATCGACCCAACCAGCTGCTCGACCCAACCATGTGCTCGACTCAAACAGCCGCTCGACCCAACCAGGCTGCTCTGTTGGAACTGAAGTTATCAGTGTCTCTTGTAGACACATTATTGGCTCATTACCCTCAAAGGGGGCGAGCCATAGACATTTATGGTATGCCCTCCTGGCGTGGGTAACTGTTTCCGAGGAGACAGGATGTTCACTGGCACTGACTGACTGAGTTTCGTCTGTGTGTTGCGTGACCCGTCATCACATTGGGTTGCCAAGGTGATCATTTCAGTTTCCTCAGTTTAATCACTTCACTATGTCACTTTGTCACTATTCCGCTTCACTTTGTCACTTTTCCATACTCGATACCTTTTCGTGGAGTCATTATTTGAAACTGTAACACTGCATGTTCGTATTTGAGCACCGTGAATAATAAACTTTTGCACCTGGCTTAATCCTAGATGGGAACTGCTCTGGACGAGGACATGTCCCATACAATTCCATTTCTATAATCAACCTACAGCTGTAGTCATGATAACATGCCACGGGGTATTTTACGTACCGATTCCTTACATTATTCTTACAGTGTGATCATTTGCTCTTTACTAGCTGAACAAGATGACAAGAGTGACCATAATTGGCATCTTACCCACAGCGGGAGGGTTTTTTTTTTTGGAGGGAGGGAAGGGGAGTCAGCCTCCCGCATGAGACCTCACTACCCCTATGTAGCAACTCTAGTGATATTGTCTACTATAAGCTTACATGCAAGTTATAGAATTCCCAATATATCAAATAACAACTATACGTCAATAATACTAAACCATCATACAGGTTAGACACATATGACAACACTGGCTACCATCTGGTGCCTTGTTGTCCCTCAGTCTGTGTTTGTTTGGCTGATCCCACGTTACAGTATCTTTCTGTCCAATAGATGAATGACCGCACGATATCTTTATGCACACAGTCAGTGATGGTCTATACAAATTAGATAACTTTATTGTTGATAAAATTTGTAAAATGATAAGTTTATGAACGCTCGTTGTATGTTTTGGACAATCACATATTTACCAAATGGCGTCCTAGCTTCGTCTCTTCGATGTGTATCAACTGACTTTTATTTCTCTCTCGTGTCTCCCCTGATGATGTGATTATTACACGAAAGTGCACTTGGAAACTTATCGTGTTTCACTTTCCCCGTGGACACAGGAATATCTTGATCACGCAAAAATTGTGATCCTTTCCAATATATATATATATATATATATATATATATATATATATATATATATATATATATATATATATATACACATATTTTTTTTTCATACTATTCGCTATTTCCTGCGTTAGCGAGGTACCGTTAAGAACAGAGAACTGAGCCTTTAAGGAAATATCTTCACTTGACCCCCTTCTCTGTTCCTTCTTTTGGAAATCAAAAACGAGAAGGGAGGATTTCCAGCCCCCCGCTCCCTTCCCTTTTAGTCGCCTTCGACGACACGCAAGGAATACGTGGGAAGTATTCTTTCTCCCCTATCCCCAGGGATAACATATATGTATGTATATATATATATATATATATATATATATATATATATATATATATATATATATATATATATATATATATAGCGTTCATGGGATGGCTGCCCGTGCCGTATCAGCCAACGTAAGGTAACATCAAGGGATATATCTGATTTCTCACTCATTTCTGAACGGTGCCTTAAGTTGTTAGAGGGACGTATTTTCCCCACAGCCACTAACACTGGACAACAGCATATTGCATGGATGTATTCACTACTTTTCGTAAGGAAATGATTCGTTCCCTTAAAGAGGAAAATAAAGATACATTTTCTATCGACGGTTGAGAATGTAAGAGTAACTTCAGCAGTATGTAAATCTAAGTGACACTTGGGGACACGACGAAAAATGTCAACACTATTAAAATTGCTGACAACGTGAGAAAGGCATGCGCGAGTCGTGCTATGCGCACAGGAATATGTGATGAACACATACGATCTAACAAAACGTTTACCCAACTCTCCTCCCAACCGTAAACACAAGCGTTGTTCAAATGTCACTTGGCATAGGTTAGGTAAACTGCTTTTATTTTCCAATATTCCTTATCTTATGTTTCTCTTATTCTATCCAAAAACAATTTCCTGCCGTCATAAAGTCCTTCGTCGGTATTTAGGAACATTTCAGTACCTCTGGTTCGGGAACTATCTCAAAGCTAAGAGCCGAATGCACGTAACTGTCTAAGTAATTCGAACATGATGGTTGATATGATTTCAGTCAATACGTCCAGGAATACACATTCATGTAATTGTCTTAATTGGTAAAATATGATGGTCAGTGTGATACCAGTCAGCCTCAGATGACCCTGGGTAAGGGCAAATACGTGTGACCTGTCATGTACTTTAAGGCGATGATCATCCATCATCCTGGGCGCCATTTTATTTTCCTGGACTTATCGAGCTTTGCTGTAGAAGAAATGTGTTACAACGATCGAGACACGTCCATAATTATGATGGAAGTTTGGAAAAGAAAGAAATATTTTTTCAAAGAAAAAAATGAGGAAGTCTTGCAAGGGGTCATGTGAGATGGTTTCTTCTCGTGACTTTGTTCAGTAAAACAGTATCTTCCCAGATGAGACCGATGACTTTCGAAATGATCAATACGAATCGTGTTGTCTCGGTAGGGTTAGTAAACCTCAGTGAGCTCCCACGTTATAGTTATTTCCTTCTAGATATGAAATTGATACAACATAATGTTATAATGACAAGAAATGTCGCCAGCCATCGATATAATACCATACCATGAGAGTAGTGCTACCATGATCATGCCAGACCAATGGGCATTTCTCCGAATCCTTCGTCCGTGGTGTCAGATTGTTTAACACAAAAAGTGGAAAGATACTTTTGTACCGTGTGTACAATACTCTCCAGAGGTATATGGAAAAATATGAGACAGGCTAATGTGTCCTTACTTTCCCTAGGAACGAAAATGGGAAAAGGACACAGCATCGCAATGTCCAAAAACAAATGAATAAAACCCGTTTAGAAACGGGTAATGATTGTGATTTCTTAGATAATCACAAAATAAATACATACACCTTCGAGAACCCAGAGATACATGTAGATTAATGCCATCGGCAGTGTGAGGTTCATTACTAGTGGTTTTAAACCCTAAGATATATTTAGACTAATGGCATTGGAAAAGTTAGATTCATATTAGCGGTTCGAAGCCCTAAAATATATTTTGGATAATGCCGTGGGAAGAGTTGAGTTCATGGTCGTGGTTCGATACCCTAAGTTATATGTAAGAAAAACCTCACGATACGAGTTGGGTTCATATTCGTGGAACATTATGTGAACGAAGCAAAGACATGAGGCACCTGCATGGACAACAGATTGGTTCGAGCTGGAAACGCCTTGGCTGAGCTCAGGGGATCTATCACACTTCCAGTTTTCTTTCATTTCCCCCAACTTCCCCTTGATCTTCGCACCCTCAGTAATCCTCCAACAATCCCCTTCCCAAATTCTGCAACTCCTTATAACCCGCCCTGCGAGCTGGCACTTCAGTGGATGTCAGGCGTCACTCCTTTTGGCCAGACCCTCACGTGGGCAACTGGGTCCCAGTCCACATATGTACATATCTCACCTAACAATTGACAACACAAACCCATACACAACACATTTATTCGTATATCTATATATCTTCCCGCGGGTGAGCGGTGAGCGCTACGCGCTCCATCTTGACAACCCCCTCGTCGTGAGTACTCGCAAATAATTCCAGTCAGGAATTAAGAAAGTTCTCCATGACTCTAGCCAGCTGTATCTAGGTTAGGTAAAGTTCTCTATTCAAACCTCACGATGGATTGGGTCTAATCTTTTTACAAAAGACACAAGGTTATATCTATCATTGTCCTCATATTGTCACTTTCCTTCATGTTATCACAAATGTGTTTGTTTCTCGATAACTTCAACACATCGCATCTTTGGGGAGACGTGAGTGAGTGTAGTATGAGACTGGAGGAAGGAAATTTGTTAATCACCAATTGATGATGCGCATTCATTGACCTACCACGGGTTTGGAAAACTTACTCGAAAGGTAGAATTTTAAGGATCTACAAATGCTTTGGGTTAAGTGCAATAAATCGTTCAAAAATGGTTTTCGTCATTACAAGTCAATAAAAAACGAGCTTTCTGAACAAACACATTTAATGAGTTGATACGTTGAAGTTTAATATTTGTTAATTTTTCAATTTTTCTTTTTTTTGAGCCTATTCGGCGCGGCAAAGGCTGACCAGGTCTTGACAACCTCAGTTAAAAGGTGAGATAATAGTAATGACATTAATGATAACAAGAATGATAATGATAACGATAATGATGATGATAATAATTATAATAATAATAACAATAATAATAATAATAATAATAATAATAGTAATAATAATAATAATGATAATAATGATGATAATGATAATAATAATAATAATAATAATAATAATAATAATAATAATAATAATAATGATAATAATAATAATGATAATAATAGTAATAACATTAATAACAATAATAATAATAATAATAATAATAATGATAATAATAATAATGATAATAATAGTAATAACAATAATAACAATAATAATAATAATAATAATAATAATAATAATAGTAATGATATAATCAACAGGGATTATTTTGAGCTCCTGAGATGTTTGTAAACATGATTTTTAATGGTAGGAAAGTTATAGGAAAATAGGAAGACGATCTAAGGATAGAGGAGGAGATATCATAACGGTCAATCCTCGTGTGGTTGGTGTCCACAGAGGAACTAATGTAGCCAGCAACCAGACACTTGGCGTGGGTCACGAGACACCTCACGAGAGCAGTGGCCAAAGTAATACCTGTAGAAGCGGGAAAGGGAAGCAACATCACTCACGACTAAGGCAAGGGGACAAGAGGAACCACATCAGATGTGCAAGCAGCACACCATACAGTGAAGATGGAACCCGTGCAGGTTTGGACCAGCTGCTCTTAAGGGGAGACAACTGCGGGAACTATGCAAGTCCCCTGGTGTCCAGGCTGCAGATTTTGTGATGTTCATTGTGTTGGGTTTTCATGACAGAGTGGATGATATGGTCATTCGCCACAGTTGGGGTCGAACTGTGCTATTCTGCAATCGGAGTGTAGTGAACAACTGGGATGCTGCGGAGGTTCGCGTAAAGAGTGGAAATATGTTCTGTACAAGAAGGAGTATAGGATCAAGGAGCGCAGGGGATAGATCGAGTTGAAGTATGTCTAGTGGAGTCGACTTTACTAGAGTGAATAGGGTTAGATGTTGAAGAAGAAAGAGACTAATTTCTGGCGATCAATAAACGGTGTAGGCGACAGGAGAGAACCATCAGGAACGTCGCAATTGATTGGGTGAAAAGGAAATATCGGTCCATCTATGACTACCACGATGAACGGTTCCACAAGGACAATAATCAAAATAGCTTCGCCAAAAGACACCATCATTTTGTGTCCATAAAGATACTGTCAGTGGTAATCTGTCTGTCTGTCTGTCTGTCTGTCTGTCTGTCTCTCTCTCTCTCTCTCTCTCTCTCTCTCTCTCTCTCTCTCTCTCTCTCTCTCTTCCTGTGTCTGAGGGTATACGGTATCCATTCTGTCATAATCGTGATCAACTCGCCATCGATAAGCAGCAGCATCTAGCCTAGCAACACACACGGACCGTCCTCTGTGCCTGCTCATCATTCGATCGTTCACGGAGCAAGGCATTCACTTCGCGGTGGGTCAACCTTTAAGAAAAAAAGTTTCAAATTGAAAGAGAGTATCGGTGATGAGTGAGAAGTGTGTCACACTCCACCGAGTCGTATCTTTCACTCGTCGCCTCGTTCCCAACAGAATGACGTCACACATTGATTTGATTTGTGCCGGTAACATCGGCAAGTATATTGTGCCCCCACCCCTCCCCACCCCACCCCATACTCATCCTACGAGCGGTAGCGCAAAAGGATTACAGAGGTCACAAAGGGTCTTACTCAGACCCCAGTGGGCTGATATTACATATGATGTTACAATTCGTATTTCAGTACATATATTACAGAGTCATCTAACCAACGATGCCCTGACTGACCTGGTGGGGCAGGTCACACCGGGGGACCTTACCTGACCTAATAATCTCCAGAGAAAGGAGTTGGGTGGCCCAGCCTCCAGCCGTCCCTGTGGTATTACCCCGTGACATCCATACTTGATGTTCGGCAGTGGCAGACCAGAGGCTGACTCTTCCATAAGAAGCGCCGCCCTCAGTCCACTAGACTTATGGGAAATGAGCCTTGTCATTGTTCGCATAACTTGTACTGCCGCGCTCAAGGCGTGCAACGTAGTGCTCAAGACTGGTACATAATCAACGTAACAGTTGGCGTTGATAGTCAGCTATACGGAACCTCATGACGCCACAGTAGTGCTGGAGTGCTGATGACACGTCACGCATACCACAGATACAATTACTCTCTCTCGTATTTACGTAATATCAAACTCAAATTCACAGCGGAAATACAGGATACAAATACATTTAAAAGACTACATATATATATATATATATATATATATATATATATATATATATATATATATATATATATATATATATATATATATATTTCATTTTTTTTATTATACTAAGTCGCCGTCTCCCGCTTTAGCGAGGTAGCTCAAGGTAACAGACGAAGGAATGGCCTACCCCACCCACATACACATGCATATACATAAACCACATACGCACATATACATACCTATACATTTCAACGTATACATACATATACATACACAGACATACACATATATACACATGTACATATTCATACTTGCTGCCTTCATCCATTCCCGTCGTCACATGAAGTGACATCCCCTTCCCCACGCACGCGCGCGAGGTAGCGCTAGGAAAAGACAACAAAGGCCACATTCGTTCACATCCAGTCTCTAACTCTTATGTGTAATGCACTGAAACCACAGCTCCCTTTCCACATCCAGGCCACACAAAACTTTCCATGGTTTACCCCAGACGCTTCACATGACCTGGTTCAATCCATTGATAGCACGTCAACCCCGGTATACCACATCGTTCCAATTCACTTTATTCCTTGCACGCCTTTCACCCTCCTGTATATTCAGGCCCCGATCGTTCAAACCTTTTTCACTCCATCCTTCCACCTCTAATTTGGTCTCCCACCTCTGACACATATATCCTCTTGCATTTCGTCAAGTTAGTGGGGCGTTGAGAAAGCTTTAGCATTGCGGGTGTCAAATACTATTCCTCAGGTGACTAGCAGGCAAGAGATGGATATTGTAGTGTTCAGTCAGCTCCACTTCGAAGTTTGTAGACGTGTTGATGAAGAGCGAACTCAAAAAATACATCGGTAAATACAGTACCTAAAGACATCATTCTTAATCCAGGGGTGAATGATCTTTTTTGTGTGTTTACGAAAAACAACGAATCCAAAGAGTTTGTTTAGGGAAGTGGTAGACAATTATCTTTCAGTCTGTGGGCTATTCCTGTCTCTACAGTCTAAACTGGCTTGTCTCATTCCTATCTATACAGTCCAGACTGGCTTGTCTCACCCCTATCTCTTCAGTCCAGACTGGCTTGTCTCATTCCTATTTTTACCGTCCAGACTGGCTTGTCTCATTCCTATTTTTACAATCCAGACTGGCTTGTCTCATTCCTATTTTTACAGTCCAGACTGGCTTGTCTCATTCCTATCTCTTCAGTCCAGACTGGCTTGTCTCATTCCTATTTTTACAGTCCAGACTGGCTCGTCTCATTCCTATCTCTTCAGTCCAGACTGGCTTATCTCATTCCTATTTTTACAGTCCAGACTGGCTTGTCTCATTCCTATCTCTTCAGTCCAGACTGGCTTGTCTCATTCCTATCTCTTCAGTCCAGACTGGCTTGTCTCATTCCTATTTTTACAGTCCAGACTGGCTTGTCTAATTCCTATTTTTACAGTCCAGACTGGCTTGTCTCATTCCTATCTCTTCAGTCCAGACTGGCTTGTCTCATTCCTATTTTTACAGTCCAGACTGACTTGTCTCATTCCTATCTCTTCAGTCCAGACTGGCTTGTCTCATTCCTATCTCGTTTGATCTCCATCCCTCTGTCTCTCATAGGCTCTCAGTGCCGGCTGAAATTCTGGCCACGGACCTTTTCTCACCTCCCTCATGATTCCTACTAGAATGCAGGTCTGCAACTTATTAAGGGCCAGATTCTGCCCGGGGGTCGCCTATGACCTATCAAAGGTTCCTCCCGGCGTTAAAGCCATCCCGTACACAGGCCAAGATAAAGGTTTGGGGGAAGTTGAGTTGAAGCAATTTTGACCATGATCACTCGAAAAACGTCTAATCTAATGTTTTAATCCATACTTTCTACAGTTTATAAAGTATTGTCCTAACTCTTGCAAGAAAGGGGAAGGATAACGACCCAATTCTGGATCGAATCCTGGTCGGGATTACGTGTGATTACTATTCATGATTACTGTTTGTGTGTTACGGGGAGAGAGTTTTACACTGGTGTTGTCCCGTCTCTTATCCTTGTATATATGTGTGTGTATGTGTCTTGTTTTTACTCCTATGTGTGTATGCACACACACACACACACACACACACACACACACACACACACACATACATACACACCCCAGCCTAAGCCAGGTACCGATTCATCGACCAACCCCGAGTGGAGGATGAGCACCTTGGTTGGGAGTAGGCCATCTGCCACACTCAAGATTCGAACCCATACGGTATGGGTCCGATCTAGGGCTGGTATGTGCTGTCTCTTATGTGTGTGTGTGTGTGTGTGTGTGTGTGTGTGTGTGTGTGTGTGTGTGATGTAATCCAATGGTTTACTTAAGTGTTTATAGCTTTCAGTTGCTATATCTACTCCAGACTCAATAAAAACTTCCAGATAGCTTTCCTCCTACTCCATATATTCTTAACACCTTTCTCATAGCATCTCTATCAACCCTATCATACGTTTTCTACATATCCATGATTATCACATAAGAATCCTTCTCTTTCTGTAAACATTTCTCGCACAAAATTTTTCAGAGTTCAGTATCGTTAAGGAGGAGGGAAGAGGCGCCGTAAACTTCCTCGTTTTCTGACCAAGTTTCTCAAGTTTCGGCGGCTGCATCTGGCTGCACTTTCCAGCGCGTCCATTTTTCTTCCCCCTGTCGAAACACGGCGTTCCCTCATTAGCTGGGTAAGCTGCCGTTCTAAGGAACTTTGATAAAAGCTCAAGTTTTAACTAGCGGGCGAACTTTCACACATTCATGAGGATGCTCTCCGGAACGCAGCTGTGTAATGCCGACGAGAGCGTCATCCAGCTAAGGCTGGTTAGCCTGTCCGCTAAAAGCGGAAGGTCAGGTGCCCAAATGATGCTCATCCCGAGTGAGGAATTACAAGAAACAATAAAAGGTCTGTGTCGGGTTCGTGTGACCATATGATATCTCTAACATTAGACGTTACAAATTTCACTCAGTACATCAGCTTACCGTACCGTCACACAAGGGAAGACACACACAAACAGATAGCGGGAGACCTGTTGGTCTACAACGAGGTTATCTGCTAATGTCTTCCTCTCTCATGTGCGAAGGAAATGATTTTTTGCTTACACAAACCCAATTTCGTCGAAATGGAGATCCAGTCTTTTTCTCGGCGAAATTACTTTCTTTTTACCCTGTCATTTCTCATCCGTCATTCATGGTTACCTCCCGTTAGCGCTAAGTCTTCGTTAGTTGCTTGTCTCAATTTCTTTAATAGTGTAAAGACCTGGTTGTGGCTACACCGGTCATAATCTCCCGTGGTATAGCGGTTAGCGTTCCTGACCACGACGCATTCACGTGCCACTCAGGGTCGAGCACAGAGGTTCGAATCTTGGTTACGGCAGTCGGTTCACAGTCAACCCAGATTTCATATATATATATATATATATATATATATATATATATATATATATATATATATTCCTATGAGTCCAAGGGGAAAATGAAACACGATAAGTTCCCAAGTGCACTTTCGTATAATTATCACACCATCAGGGGAGACACAAGGGAGAAATTTAACAGTCAGTTGATATATAACGAAGAGACGAAGCTAGGATGCCATTTGGTAAACATGCGATTGTCCAAGAAAGACAACGAGCGTATCATAAACTTATTATGGGGACAAGAAGGTAAATTGTTTACAAATTTTATCAACAATAAAGTTATCCAATTTGTATAGACCTTCACTAATTTTAAGATTATAATTCTTTGTTTATTTGATAATAGAAGATTCAATGATATTTCTCGTGGTACTGGAGTTAGAGTTAATAACTGAAATGGCATTACTCCAGTCAATACAATGATCATAGTTTTTAACGTGATTAAATAAGGCATTTGATTCTTGACCCGTTCTTGTATTATATTTATGTTGCTTAAGTCTAACAGAAAGATCCTTATCAGTCTACCCAGCATAAAACTTATCACAATTTCTACATGGCACTTTATAGATGCACCCAGGAGAATTTTCTGATTAAGATATTCTTTATAGTATCATTGTTGCTGAAGGCAACATTTACACTAAAGGATTTAAGCAACATGGGAAGTAAAGTAAAATCATTATTAAAAGGTAGAACTAAAAGATTCTTGGTGTCAATAGGAGGTTTAGGCTCAACTCTACAAGATGATTTCTTTGCTAACTGAAGGGCTTTATCGATGAAAGAATCAAATGCCTTGTTTAATCACTTTAAAACTATGATAATTGTATTGACTGTAGTAATGCCATCTCAGTTATTAACTCTAGCTCCAGTACCACGAGAAATATCATTGAATCGTCTGTCATTAAATACACAAAGATTATAATCTTAATATCAATGAAGGTCTATATAAATTGGATAGCTTTTTGTTAAAATTTGTAAACAATTCACCTTCTTGTCCACATAATAAGTTTATGATACGCTCGTTGTCTTTCTTGGACAATCGCATGTTTACCAAATGGCGCCTTAGCTACGTCTCTTCGTTGTATATCAACTGACTGTTACATTTCTCTCTTGTGTCTCCCCTGATGACGTGATTATTATACGAAAGTGCACCTGGGAACTTATCGTGTTTCATTTTCCCTGTGGACTCATAGGAATATACTTGATCACGCGCAAAATTGTGATCCTTTCCAGTATATATATATATATATATATATATATATATATATATATATATATATATATATATATATATATATATATATATATATATTCTTTTACAGTTTTTCATTTCCTCAGGAGGGAACTTCTTCCAGCAAGACCGTCATTAGCTCTAGGCTGAAGCAACCGTAACTTTAGTACGACGAGAGAAGCAACTAACACAATAATTATCCCATTATCCCTGGCCTTTCCTGATGTGTTCATGTCATGATCAGACTAGCGGTCGCAAATATATATCTGGCTGACTGAATACATTAACAACAAGTCACGTCCACGACTTACAGCAACATATACAGTGAGGGAATTATAATGCAATTATAATACAACGTAAAGCAACTGATTGATTACGAATCATATCTGAAACAACATCAACAGATATATACAATCACAATACAAAGCTATAATAATTAAAGAGGATGTTTCCTAAAGATTAGATTATTTCAATACCACAAAATTCACTGTACAATAAGCCAAGACAATTATTAAGATATTACAGAACGGAATGTAATTGTGTAAAGGATGAATCATTATCACCTAATGAATTGGTTCCTTTTCATGCAACGTTAACATAGTTTCCATTGTTCCAAGTCCAGCTTCATTAGCACAACTAGATATAACTGCACAATCCTCTCTAATTAGTGGACGATCATTGCTTCAACAGTGACCTCTAACAGCTAAAAAATGTCGGGTCCTTCACCTAAGAGTTAAAGGCAGTTAGTGTTCCTGACCATGACGCATTCATGGGCCTCTCGGGGTCGAACGCATAGGTTCATATCCTGGTCGAGGCAATTGGTCCACAGTCAACCCAGTTGTTCATCTATCAATAAGAATTGGTCGATAAAAAGGGTATCTGACTTAGGCTACGGTATGTGGCTGATTCCTGTGAGAAACTGCAGAACTTGGTGACTGAGTTTTATAAAGTGTGTGAAATAGAACGTTGAGAGTAAATGAGAATAAGAGCAAGGTTATTAGGTTCAGTACGGTTGAGGGACAAGCCAATTGGGAGGTAAGTTTGAATGGAGAAAAACTGGAGGAACTGAGGTGTTTTAGATATCTGGGAGTGGATTTAGCAGCGGATGGAACTATGGAAGCAGAAGTGGGTCAGAGGATGGGGAAGGGGCGAATGTTCTGGGAGCGTTGAAGAATGTGTGGAAGGCGAGAACGTTATCTTGGAAAACAAAAATGGGTATATTTGAGGGAATTGTGGTTCCAACAATGCTATATGGTTGCAAGGCGTGGGCTATAGATAGAGTTGTGCGGAGGAGGGTGGATGTGTTGGGATTGAGATGTTTGAGGACAATATGTGGTGTGAGGTGGTTTGATCGAGGAAGTAATGAAAGGGTAAGAGAGATGTGTGGTAATAAAAAGAGTGTAGTTGTGAAAGCAGAAGAGGGTGTATTGAAATGGTTTGGTCACATGGAACGAATGAGTGAGGAAAGATTGACAGACGTGGAAGGAACGAGATGTGGGAGACCAAATTGGAGGTGGAAGGATGGAGTGAAAAAGATTTTGAGCGATCGGGGCCTGGACATGCAGGATTGCGAAAAAACGTACTAGGAATAGAGTGAACTGGAACGATGTGGTATACCGGGGTCGATGTGCTGTCAATGGATTGAACCAAGGCATGTGAAGCGTCTGGGGTAAACCACGGTTGTGGGGCCTGGATGTGGAAAGGGAGCTGTGGTTTCGGTATACATGACAACTAAAGACTGAGTGTGAACGAATGTGGCCTTTGTTGTCTTTTCCTAGCACTACCTCGCGCGCGTGCGGGGGGAGTGGGGTGTCATTTCATGTGTGGCTGGGTGGCGACGGGAATGAAAAAAGGCGGTATGAATTATGTACATGTGTATATATGTATATGTCTGTGTATGTATATATATGAATACGTTTAAATGTATAGGACGTTAGGTTGGGCCATTCTTTCGGCTGTTACTTTGCGCTACCTTGCTAACGCGGGAGACAGCGACAAAGCATAATTAGATAAATAAAGGTGCAAGAGGTAAAAAAGAGGGCAAATGAGAGCTGGGGTGAGAGAATAAAGAGATGTTTTGGAAGGAGGTAAATAAAATACGTAAGATAAGGGAAGAAATGGGGACTTCAGTGAAGGGGGCAAGTGGGAAGGTGATAACAAGTAGTGGTGATGTGAGAAGGAGATGGAGTGAGTATTTTGAAGGTTTGTTGAATGTGTTTGATGATAGAGTGGCAGACATAGGGTGTTTTGGTCGAGGTGGTGTGCAAAGTGAGAGGGTTAGGGAAAATGATTTGGCAAACAGAGAAGAGGTATTAAAAGCTTTGCGGAAGATGAAAGCCAGCAAGGCAGCGGGTTTGGATGGTATTGCAGTGGAATTTATCAAAAAAGGGGGTGACTGTATTGTTGACTGGTTGGTAAGGTTATTCAATGTATGTATGACTCATGGTGAGGTGCCTGAGGATTGGCGGAATGCTTGCATAATGCCTTTGTACAAAGGCAAAGGGGATAAAAGTGAATGCTCAAATTACAGAGGTATAAGTTTGTGGAGTATTCCTGGGAAATTAAGTGGGAGGGTATTGATTGAGAGGGTGAAGGCGTGTACAGAGCATCAGATTGGGGAAGAGCAGTGTGGTTTCAGAAGTGGCAGAGGATGTGTGGATCAGGTGTTTGCTTTGAAGAATGTATGTGAGAAATACAAAAGTATATGGATTTGTTTGTAGCATTTATTGATCTGGAAAAGGCATATGATTGAGTTGATAGAGATGCTCTGTGGAAGGTATTAAGAATATATGGTGTGGGAGGCAAGTTGTTAGAAGCAGTGAAAAGTTTTTATCGAGGATGTAAGGCATGTGTACGTGTAGGAAGAGAGGAAAGTGATTGGTTCTCGGTGAATGCTGGTTTGCGGCAGGGGTGCGTGATGTCTCCATGGTTGTTTAATTTGTTTATGGATGGGGTTGTTAGGGAGGTGAATGCAAGAGTTTTGGAAAGAGGCGCAAGTATGCAGTCTGTTGTGGATGAGAGAGCTTGGGAAGTGAGTCAGTTGTTGGTCGCTGATGATACAGCGCTGGTGGCTGATTCGGGTGAGAAACTGCAGAAGTTGGTGACTGAGTTTGGTAAAGAGTGTGAAAGAAGAAAGTTGAGAGTAAATGTGAATAAGAGCAAGGTTATTAGATACAGTAGGGTTGAGGGCCAAGTCAATTGGGAGGTAAGTCTGAATGGAGAAAAACTGTAGGAAGTGAAGTGTTTTAGATATCTGAGAGTGGATTTGGCAGCGGATGGAACCACGGAAGCGGAAGTGAATCATAGGGTGGGGGAGGGGGTGAAAGTTCTGGGAGCGTTGAAGAATGTGTGGAAGTCGCGAACGTTATCTTTGAAAGCAAAAATGAGTATGTTTAAAGGAATAGTGGTTCCAACAATGATATATGGTTGTGCGGAGGAGGGTGGATGTGCTGGAAATGAGATGGTAGAGGACAATATGTGGTGTGGGGTGGTTTGATCGAGTAAGTAATGAAAGGGTAAGAGAGATGTGTGGTGGTGAGAAGAGTGTGGTTGAGAGAGCAGAAGAGGGTGTTTTGAAATGGTTTGGTCACATGGAGAGAATGAGTGAGGAAAGATTGACCAAGAGGATATATGTGTCAGAGGTGGAGGGAATGAGGAGAAGTGGGAGACCAAATTGGAGGTGGAAAGATGGATTGAAAAAGATTTTGAGTGATCGGGGCGTGAACATGCAGGAGGGTGAAAGGTGGGCAAGGAATAAGGTAAATTGGAACGATGTGGTATACCGGGGTCGACGTGCTGTCAATGGATTGAACCAGGGCATGTGAAGCGTCTGGAGTAAACCATGGAAAGTTTTGTGGAGCCTGGATGTGGAAAGGGAACTGTGGTTTCGGTGCATTATATATGACAGCTAGAGACTGAGTGTGAACGAATGGGGCCTTTGCTGTCTTTTCCTAGCGCTACCTCGCGCACATAATATTTCATTATGTACAGAGGTGGCGACGGGAATGAGTAAGGGCAGACAGTATGAATTGTGTACATGTGTATATATGTATATGTCTGTGTGTGTATGTATATGTATACATTGAGATAAATAGGTATGTAAATGTGCGTGTGTGGACGCGTATGTATATACATGTGTATGTGGGTGGGTTGGGCCATTCTTTCGCCTGTTTCCTTGTGCTACCTAGCTAACGCGGGAGACAGCGACAAAGTAAAATAAAGAAAAAAGGAAAAATAATATTCATATATATATATATTCCTCGCGTGTCGTAGAAAGCGACTAGAGGGGACGGGAGCGGGGGGCCAGAAATCCTCCCCTCCTTGTATTAACTTTCTAAAATGGGAAACAGAAGAAGGAGTCACGCGGGGAGTGCTCATCCTCCTCGAAGGCTCAGAGTGGGGTGCCTAAATGTGTGTGGATGTAACCAAGATGTGAAAAAAGGAGAGATAGGTAGTATGTTTGAGGAAAGGAACCTGGATGTTTTGGCTCTGAGTGAAACGAAGCTCAAGGGTAAAGGGGAAGAGTGGTTTGGGAATGTCTGGGGAGTAAAGTCAGGGGTTAGTGAGAGGACAAGAGCAAGGGAAGGAGTAGCAATACTCCTGAAACAGGAGTTGTGGGAGTATGTGATAGAGTGTAAGAAAGTAAATTCTCGATTAATATGGGTAAAACTGAAAGTTGATGGAGAGAGGCGGGTGATTATTGGTGCATATGCACCTGGGCATGAGAAGAAAGATCAAGAGAGGCAAGTGTTTTGGGAGCAGCTGAATGAGTGTGTTAGTGGTTTTGATGCACGAGACCGGGTTATAGTGATGGGTGATTTGAATGCAAAGGTGAGTAATGTGGCAGTTGAGGGAATAATTGGTATACATGGGGTGTTCAGTGTTGTAAATGGAAATGGTGAAGAGCTTGTAGATTTATGTGCTGAAAAAGGACTGATGATTGGGAATACCTGGTTTAAAAAGCGAGATATACATAAGTATACTTATGTAAGTAGGAGAGATGGCCAGAGAGCGTTATTGGATTACGTGTTAATTGACAGACGTGCGAAAGAGAGACTTTTGGATGTTAATGTGCTGAGAGGTGCAACTGGAGGGATGTCTGATCATTATCTTGTGGAGGCTAAGGTGAAGATCTGTATGGGTTTTCAGAAAAGAAGAGTGAATGTTGGGGTGAAGAGGGTGGTGAGAGTAAGTGAGCTTGAGAAGGAGACCTGTGTGAGGAAGTACCAGGAGAGACTGAGTACAGAATGGAAAAAGGTGAAAACAATGGAAGCAAGGGGAGTGGGGGAGGAATGGGATGTATTTAGGGAATCAGTGATGGATTGCGCAAAAGATGCTTGTGGCATGAGAAGAGTGGGAGGTGGGTTGATTAGAAAGGGTAGTGAGTGGTGGGATGAAGAAGTAAGAGTATTAGTGAAAGAGAAGAGAGAGGCATTTGGACGATTTTTGCAGGGAAAAAATGCAATTGAGTGGGAGATGTATAAAAGAAAGAGACAGAAGGTCAAGAGAAAGGTGCAAGAGGTGAAAAAAAGGGCAAATGAGAGTTGGGGTGAGAGAGTATCATTAAATTTTAGGGAGAATAAAAAGATGTTCTGGAATGAGGTAAATAAAGTGCGTAAGACAAGGGAGCAAATGGGAACTTCAGTGAAGGGCGCAAATGGGGAGGTGATAACAAGTAGTGGTGATGTGAGAAGGAGATGGAGTGAGTATTTTGAAGGTTTGTTGAATGTGTTTGATGATAGAGTGGCAGATATAGGGTGTTTTGGTCGAGGTGGTGTGCAAAGTGAGAGGGTTAGGGAAAATGATTTGGTAAACAGAGAAGAGGTAGTGAAAGCCTTGCGGAAGATGAAAGCCGGCAAGGCAGCAGGTTTGGATGGTATTGCAGTGGAATTTATTAAAAAAGGGGGTGACTGTATTGTTGACTGGTTGGTAAGTTTATTTAATGTATGTATGACTCATGGTGAGGTGCCTGAAGATTGGCGGAATGCGTGCATAGTGCCATTGTACAAAGGCAAAGGGGATAAGAGTGAATGCTCAAATTACAGAGGTATAAGTTTGTTGAGTATTCCTGGTAAATTATATGGGAGGGTATTGATTGAGAGGGTGAAGGCATGTACAGAGCATCAGATTGGGGAAGAGCAGTGTGGTTTCAGAAGTGGTAGAGGATGTGTGGATCAGGTGTTTGCTTTGAAGAATGTATGTGAGAAATACTTAGAAAAGCAAATGGATTTGTATGTAGCATTTATGGATCTGGAGAAGGCATATGATAGAGTTGATAGAGATGCTCTGTGGAAGGTATTAAGAATATATGGTGTGGGAGGCAAGTTGTTAGAAGCAGTGAAAAGTTTTTATCGAGGATGTAAGGCATGTGTACGTGTAGGAAGAGAGGAAAGTGATTGGTTCTCAGTGAATGTAGGTTTGCGGCAGGGGTGTGTGATGTCTCCATGGTTGTTTAATTTGTTTATGGATGGGGTTGTTAGGGAGGTAAATGCAAGAGTTTTGGAAAGAGGGGCAAGTATGAAGTCTGTTGGGGATGAGAGAGCTTGGGAAGTGAGTCAGTTGTTGTTCGCTGATGATACAGCGCTGGTGGCTGATTCATGTGAGAAACTGCAGAAGCTGGTGACTGAGTTTGGAAAAGTGTGTGGAAGAAGAAAGTTAAGAGTAAATGTGAATAAGAGCAAGGTTATTAGGTACAGTAGGGTTGAGGGTCAAGTCAATTGGGAGGTGAGTTTGAATGGAGAAAAACTGGAGGAAGTGAAGTGTTTTAGATATCTGGGAGTGGATCTGGCAGCGGATGGAACCATGGAAGCGGAAGTGGATCATAGGGTGGGGGAGGGGGCGAAAATTCTGGGGGCCTTGAAGAATGTGTGGAAGTCGAGAACATTATCTCGGAAAGCAAAAATGGGTATGTTTGAAGGAATAGTGGTTCCAACAATGTTGTATGGTTGCGAGGCGTGGGCTATGGATAGAGTTGTGCGCAGGAGGATGGATGTGCTGGAAATGAGATGTTTGAGGACAATGTGTGAGTAACGTAAGGGTAAGAGAGATGTGTGGAAATAAAAAGAGCGTGGTTGAGAGAGCAGAAGAGGGTGTTTTGAAGTGGTTTGGGCACATGGAGAGGATGAGTGAGGAAAGATTGACCAAGAGGATATATGTGTCGGAGGTGGAGGGAGCAAGGAGAAGAGGGAGACCAAATTGGAGGTGGAAAGATGGAGTGAAAAAGATTTTGTGTGATCGGGGCCTGAACATGCAGGAGGGTGAAAGGAGGGCAAGGAATAGAGTGAATTGGAGCGATGTGGTATACCGGGGTTGACGTGCTGTCAGTGGATTGAATCAAGGCATGTGAAGCGTCTGGGGTAAACCATGGAAAGCTGTGTAGGTATGTATATTTGCGTGTGTGGACGTATGTATATACATGTGTATGGGGGGGGGGGGGTTGGGCCATTTCTTTCGTCTGTTTCCTTGCGCTACCTCGCAAACGCGGGAGACAGCGACAAAGTAAAAAAAAAAAAAAAAAAAAAAAAATATATATATATATATATATATATATATATATATATATATATATATATATATATATATATATATATATATCTTAGCATGAGCCAGGTAACCATTTTATCGACCAAACTATAGGGACAGCCGCGGCCAGGATTCGTATCTATCCGGACTCAAACCCCCCCCCCCCCCCCCCCACCCACCCACACCCACACACACACACACACACACACACACACCTGGACGGCCCGTGAATGCGTCGTGTCCAACAATGCTTTACCCGGGAGGTTCATAAAACATACTTCAATATGGATTCTGGCGATCTTGAGCAACTCAACGAGTCTGCTGAAGGTTTGTTTTTGGTTGAATATGTAACATGTCGACACTGTGTGTGTGTGTGTGTGTGTGTGTGTGTGTGTGTGTTTGTGTCCTTCCGTCTCATAACCAAGTCCACAACAATGCACACCTTGCTTCTCCTCATGGTCGTAAAGCTTTGATGAGTTATGGGTTATGAGACAGTGGCTGCGCAAGTCCACACATGGGCAAATCAGGTTACTATTTTTACCCAGGCAGACTACCGTTACATCTTAGCCAGGGTTCTGGAGATGGGTGGTGCTCCCGTTGTATCTTAGGACGACCTAGAGCTGTCTACCAGCTCGACATCTCGAACCAAAATGCGGCTTATGAAACGCCCGCTGCAGACAACGAGCCCCTCTTGCAGTTACACAAACGTACGTGAAATATTTGATATATGGAATGAAGGTACGACAGTCACGATAATAGTATGAAGGTACGACAGTCCCGATGATAGTATGAAGGTACGGTAGTCCAGATGATAGTATGAAGGTACGACAGTCCCGATAATAGTATGAAGGTACGGTAGTCCAGATAACAGTACGCCATAGAAAAGGAAACTTAACCTGTGGTTAATAATGTTATAAAAGAGTGAAAAGGTCATGGTTGGTGGGACAGGTAGGATGTGCGTTACTGGTTGATAAGGCCAGAGGTTACACGAGCACAGTACTGCCCTGGTGAGGAGGCGAGGACTGCAGTAACCCAGTACGTCTTAAAACGAGAGAATCATGAAGTATGGTGTGCAGTGGTGAGTGGGATATGGAAGACTGTGGTTGAATGGTAATTTGGAAGGTTGTTGAAAGCTGTATGTCTGCATAGGGTAGTGACCAGGTGTTAGGTGGCCTCCGCGGTGTAGAGGATCACGTTCCTGACTTCAGAACATTCAAGGGCAGACCGGTGGTCGAGCCGCACCGGTTCGAATCCTGGTGGCGGTATTTGATCCGCAGTCACCCCAGGGACTGGTCGATGAAAATGAGTACCTGGCTCAGGCAAGGGTATATATATATATATATATATATATATATATATATATATATATATATATATATATATTTTTTTTTTTTTTTTTTTTGCTTTGTCGCTGTCTCCCGCGTTTGCGAGGTAACGCAAGGAAACAGACGAAAGAAAATGGCCCAACCCACCCCCATACACATGTATATACATACGTCCACACACGCAAATATACATACCTACACAGCTTTCCATGGTTTACCCCAGACGCTTCACATGCCCCGATTCAATCCACTGACAGCACGTCAACCCCGCTATACCACATCGCTCCAATTCACTCTATTCCTTGCCCTCCTTTCACCCTCCTGCATGTTCAGGCCCCGATCACACAAAATCTTTTTCACTCCATCTTTCCACCTCCAATTTGGTCTCCCTCTTCTCCTCGTTCCCTCCACCTCCGACACATATATCCTCTTGGTCAATCTTTCCTCACTCATTCTCTCCATGTGCCCAAACCACTTCAAAACACCCTCTTCTGCTCTCTCAACCACGCTCTTTTTATTTCCACACATCTCTCTTACCCTTACGTTACTCACTCGATCAAACCACCTCACACCACACATTGTCCTCAAACATCTCATTTCCAGCACATCCACCCTCCTGCGCACAACTCTATCCATAGCCCACGCCTCGCAACCATACAACATTGTTGGAACCACTATTCCTTCAAACATACCCATTTTTGCTTTCCGAGATAATGTTCTCGACTTCCACACATTCTTCGAGGCTCCCAGAATTTTCGCACCCTCCCCCACCCTATGATCCACTTCCGCTTCCATGGTTCCATCCGCTGCCAGATCCACTCCCAGATATCTAAAACACTTCACTTCCTCCAGTTTTTCTCCATTCAAACTCACCTCCCAATTGACTTGACCCTCAACCCTACTGTACCTAATAACCTTGCTCTTATTCACATTTACTCTTATATATATATATATATATATATATATATATATATATATATATATATATATATATATATATATATATATATATATATATATATATGAGTTACCCTGGAATAGGGTTTAAACTAAAAAAGAAATAATGATGACTGTACGAGACAGGTGATTGTTCTGTGTTCAACTATAATCAGGTAAAGAGTAAGATTTAGATTAAGATTACATACAAAATCAGACTCTCCACAGCGTAAATATATCACAGAAAGTATCTGGCAGGTAGATGGGAACTCGGAAGATGCAAGGCTGAGTGGCATACAGGGAAAGACAGTTTTTTTTTCTGTGTCTGTGACTGAGTTTGGAAAAGTGTTTGAAAGGAGAAGGCTGAGAGTAAATGTAAATAAACGCAAGGTTATTAAGTTCAGCAGGGTTGAGGGACAAGTTATTTGGGATGTAAGTTTGAATGGAGAAAAGTTGGTGGGAGTGAGGTGTTTCAGATACCTGGGAATGGAATTGGCAGGGAATGGAACCATGGAAGCGGAAGTGAGTCACAGGGTGAGGGAGGGGGCGAAGGTTCTGGAAGTGATGAAGAATATGTGGAAGGCGAGAACATTATCTCGGAAAGCAAAAATGGGTATGTTTGAAGGAATAGTGGTTCCAACAATGTTATATGGTCGTGAGACATGGGCTATGGATAGGGTTGTGCGGAGGAGAGTGGATGTGTTGGAAATGAAATGTTTGAGGACAATATTAGGTGTGATGCCCCACTAAACTTTCCATCGTTTACCACAGACGCTTCACATGCCCTGGTTCAATCCAGTGACAGCACGTCGACCACGGTATACCACATCGTTCCAATTCACTCAATTCCTTGCACGCCTCTCATCCTCCTGCATGTTCAGGCCCCGATCACTCAGAATCTTTTCCTCTACATCCTTCAACCTCCAATTCGGTCTCCCACTTCTCATCGTTCCCTCCATCTCTGACACATATATCCTCTTTGTCAATCTTTCCTCGCTCATTCTCTCTGTGACCAAACTATTTCAATACACCCTCTTCTGCTCTCTCAACCACACACTTTTTATTACCACACATCTCTCTTACCTCTTCATTACTACTCGATCAAACCACCTCACACTACATATTGTCCTCAAACATCTCAGTTCCAACACATTCCCCCTCCTCCGCACAACCCTATCTTTAGCCAACGCCTCGCAACCATATAACATTGTTGGAACCACTATTCCTTCAAACATACCCATTTTTGCTTTCCGAGATAACGTTCTCGCCTTCCTATGAGTGCATGGGGAAAATGAAATACAATAAGCTCCCAAGTGCACTTTCGTGTAATAATCACATCATCTGGGTAAGTGCACGAAAGTGCACTTAGGAACTTACCGTGTTTCATTTTCACAGTGAACTCAGAATAAACTTGATCACGCGCAAAATTGTGATCCTTTCCAATATATATATATATATTCTGCTTTTAGTCATGCTAATACTTTATATATATTTAGAACTTGTTATATCTATTTCTCACAAATGTACATTAGATTCATATATATTTCTAGATAGACCTTCATTATCATTTCTTTTATAATATATCGTCCATGTCGCTGCCATATTTCCACTCTGTCAAGTCAATGTGTCGTGTGTGTGTGGCGGGTGTGGTGAGAATCAGGAATATGATACAGACGTAGCGTGGTGAGGGAGTGGCATAGTGCTCCCTCTGTGGCGGTGCCGGGATGCTATCTAGTGTGCCGGAGGTGAGGGGACGCTTCAAATGTAGCGGAGTGATGTGTACTCTCAGTGGAGTGGGGAGCGTACATGCTTCTGTTGCAGTGGGGGAAGAGATTTTCCCTATTGTAGTGGAGATGACTGGCAGTAGATATTGGAAGTTATGCTTCTAGTGTTGTTGGAGGCGGGTGTATAGCGTTAGTGTGGGGGAAGGCAGTGGTGTATGCTGTAATCCGTGTGGTGGAGGGTGCCAGTCCCTAGTGTGGTGGGGGAATGGTGCCATTCCTAGTGTGATTAAGGAATGGTGCCATTCCTAGTGTGATTAGGAAATGGTGCCATTCCTAGTGTGATTAGGAAATGGTGCCATTCCTAGTGTGATTAGGAAATGGTGCCATTCCTAGTGTGATTAGGGAATGGTGCCATTCCTAGTGTGATTAGGAAATGGTACCATTCCTAGTGTGATTAGGGAATGGTGCTATTCCTAGTGTGATTAGGGAATGGTGCCATTCCTAGTGTGATTAGGGAATGGTGCCATTCCTAGTGTGATTAGGAAATGGTACCATTCCTAGTGTGATTAGGGAATGGTGCCATTCCTAGTGTGATTAGGGAATGGTGCCATTCCTAGTGTGATTAGGGAATGGTGCCATTCCTAGTGTGATTAGGGAATGGTGCCATTCCTAGTGTGATTAGGGAATGGTGCCATTCCATGATGTAGTGAGGAAATGATGCCAGTTCCTAGTGTGGTAGGGGAATGGTGCTCGTCCCTAGTGTGGTGAGGGAATGGTGCCAGTCCCTAGTTTGATAGGGAATGGTGCCAGTCCCTAGTGTGGTGAGGGAATGGTACCAGTACCTAGTGTGGTGAAAGAATGGTGCTAGTCCTTAGTTTTATAGTGAATGGTGCCATTCCCCAGTGTGGTAGGGGAATGGTGCCAGACCCTAGTGTGGTGGGTGAATGTTGACAGTCTCTGGTATGGTGAGGGAATGGTGCCACTACCTAGGGTGGTGAGGGAATGGTGCCAGTCCCTAGTGTGGAGGAAGAATGGTGCTGGTCCCTCGTGTGGTAGGGGAATAGTGCCATTTCCTAGTGTGATGGGTGAATGTTAACAGTCTCTAGTATGGTGAGGGATGGTGCCACTCCTTAGTGTGGAGGGGGAATGGTGCTGACTCTTGATGTGGCCGGGATGATAATGTATGCACCTTAGGGAGGAATACACACGTCTGTTATTGTAGTGGAGTAAGTATGTTGTTACAGGAGAAGGCATTTATACTCTGAGTGCCATAGTGTTTATGGCGTGACTATCTATGCGTAAAGTGTGGGGCACACACTGAAGTGAACTTGATCTACTGTCATATAGCTCTTTGCACGTAAGGATATTTAACAGTATTCCTCATTCCTTTTATCTGCGATTCCTATATGTAAAAAGTACTTCTTCCCATCTTTTCTAACAAGTGTTGTTTTTTGTTTCTTCTAACGGCTCCCGGCTGCTGTGTTTCTGTATAGTTGGAAACACAGCTCACTACTGACATCATGAAACTGGTTTCGAAACTTGAATGATATGATCAAGTCACACCTTACTCGTCTCTTTTTCATGTCAGACATTATTTATGGTCTCTGACCTTTCACCGTAAATGAACTCTCTTTGTCCGGGGGGGGGGGGGGGGTTCTGCTACTCTCTCCTGGACTTTTTGAATTTTTTCTTTTTATATTCAGCGACCAAACTACAGTCATCATCTAGGAGTAGCAAAGTGGTGCTCTGAGCCGCCATCTTACACCTTCTTTGGTTGGATTGCTAACGTCCCTACCTGGCTGGTTCTGCCATCCTTTCTTTACATGTACCGCACGCTCATTCCACTCATTAGATTCCTAACTGACTCTTCTGCCAATGAGAAGGAGGCTCAGACAGTAGTAGCACCAGCCCCTCTCACGGCCCCTGTTCCTCTGCTAGACCTGACTCTTTCTTCCATTCATTCTACCAGTATTCAGTCTCTCGAGTTACGTCTCCTCTGTTTAACATCTCATTTACTACCTCTCCAACTCACTCTTCCCTTTCCACCTACCTCTCCAACTCTATGATATTCTCACTCTTCCCTTTCCACACTTTTAACTTTAATCTTCTTTACGATTCCGTTTCAGACGAAGTTGTCTGTGCTCGACCTCACGTTAGCCCACTTGTTGCACGTCTCGAGAACTCAAGGCCTCCTAAAGTTCGATATCATGTAACATAAGGTGTGTGTGTGTGTGTGTGTGTGTGTGTGTGTGTGTGTGTGTGTGTGTGCCACCTATCGTTATTTTCCTGTTTCGCCACTGCTCTCCTGATTCTACCTGCACATTATATAACTTTCTTCGACTCATTTCAATTCCAGCAATAAGGCGGCGATATCCTCTCGCCCTGAAGGTAAGGTCCTCTACTAGTGGGTTACTTCAACGTCCATTACAACGTGTACGGAGGGTGTGGGGACTGAGGCCATGATATTTACCACTGCAAACTTCTCAGGTCTCAGGCGTATGACTCCCACCCGCTCACGGTTTCGAGGTCTCACAGTGCTTCGTGCTAGCGTCAAACACGTGTACATCTTTTTCTGTTGGCGTCATCTTTGACCTCCCTCCCCTCCTGACGAAGGGAACCCGTCTTTGAGTCACTGGGTCCCACTCAGGCCCACCTATGTCCATGTATTGTACCCACTGTACGCTCTATACTGCCCTCCATCTACCCTTGAAAACGTGCCCGTCACCCATGCTCTCACTGAAATGCTTCATTTGTGTAGATCTAGACAATGAATACTTTTTTTTTTAGCTAAAATAATTCTCGATGACATACGTTCAAACACATAAATACCATTTTCTCACTAAAGTAATCGTGAAAAGCTTATTTAAAGCTTCTTTGACATAAACATTCGTGAAAAATTGATATTTCTGTGTGGATTCCCGGTCAGATAAAATAATTTTTTTTTCTCGCGAATATTTTCATACAAATATGTATAGTTTCTACACAATTCATAGAAAATATATCTATTCACTTACGTTGTCAGTAAATTTCACCGTAATCAACAGCACATTTTACACAATATACACATTCACCGAAAAGCCCATTACACAATAGTTACACACAGGCCGACCTGTGCCTGTACTGGCATCCCGAACACACACACACACACACACACACCCGACCTGTGCCACTAATGGCACACACGAGAATAGGCTGTCATTAAATAAAGCGTCTGTGCCAAGCTTCGTCTTGGCGAGGATTCACACTCACACTCAGAACAAAAGCGTAAATAAAGACACGAGAATAACTAATACAGAAACAAACTCCACTCACTTGCGTCTTATGTTCCGAAATCTCGCGTTCTATGTCTCGAGGTCTCGTCCAAGTGATTCATCGCTGGGTCTGTAAGCGCTTACCCCGTCATGGTCAGCTAACATCCTCATTTTGACTTCTGTGTCCAAATGGACAGCACTATGACGTCTGGCTTCCTTATGTTGCCTCGTGTGACGGACGCTTGTAGCCTGCGTCGTCCTCAACAACTGAATGTTTACACTCTACGAATGGCCGCACACCTGACGGAGAAGCGGTAGCGGTAACAGCCACTGTTCTGATATTCAGTGTCACGTACACAGTCTTCACAGCGCAACATTGACGTAACACTACACCTTAAAGCTGGAAGATAAACACTTGTACAAACACAGGCACACTGGCTACATCCATACGACGCCAGTGTTCTGGGTAGACTGATCGTTGGATTATACATAGGTGGTGTAACTATCCCCAGTTATTAGCGTTTCTCAAAAGACTTGGCAAAAGTTGCCACTAACGCCATCTTACAAAGAAATCACTAACGAGAACAAGTCAAGGACGGTTGGAGTAACTGAGCTAATTCGTGAGTGACATCACAGAAAACGTGTATGATAAGTCACTATCTTATACATTTATAGATAAGTGCACTAGGGGACTTATCGCGTTTCATTTTCCCCGTGGACTCATAGGAATATATATATATATATATATATATATATATATATATATATATATATATATATATATATATATATATATATATATATATATATATATATATATCCCTGGGGATAGGGGAGAAAGAATACTTCCCACGTATTCCCTGCGTGTCGTAGCAGGCGACTAAAAGGGGAGGGAGCGGGAGGCTGGAAATCCTCCCCTCTCGTTTTTTTTTTTTTTTCTTTTTTTTAATTTTCCAAAAGAAGGAACAGAGGGGGGCCAGGTGAGGATATTCCACAAAGGCCCAGTCCTCTGTTCTTAACGTATACCTCGCTAATGCGGGAAATGGCGGATAGTTTAAAAGAAAGAAAGAAAAGATATATATATATATATATATATATATATATATATATATATATATATATATATATATATATATATATATATATATATATACGAACAAAGTTCAAAGAACGCGCACCTTCATAGAACATACAAACCTCCTCAAACCTCCAACTGCCAGGATCGAACCCGGGACCCATGTGTAACACGCGGGAATGCTACCGCTAGGATATGGGCTTGGCCCATATCCTAGCGGTAGCATTCCCGCCTGCTACACATGGGTCCCGGGTTCGATCCTGGCAGTTGGAGGTTTTTATGTTTTATATATATATATATATATATATATTTTCACTGCTTCTAACAACTTGCCTCCCACACCATATATTCTTAATACCTTCCACAGAGCATCTCTATCAACTCTATCATATGCCTTCTCCAGATCCATAAATGCTACATACAAATCCATTTGCTTTTCTAAGTATTTCTCACATACATTCTTCAAAGCAAACACCTGATCCACACATCCTCTACCACTTCTGAAACCGCACTGCTCTTCCCCAATCTGATGCTCTGTACATGCCTTCACCCTCTCAATCAATACCCTCCCATATAATTTACCAGGAATACTCAACAAACTTATACCTCTGTAATTTGAGCACTCACTCTTATCCCCTTTGCCTTTGTACAATGGCACTATGCACGCATTCCGCCAATCCTCAGGCACCTCACCATGAGTCATACATACATTAAATAACCTTACCAACCAGTCAACAATACAGTCACCCCCTTTTTTAATAAATTCCACTGCAATACCATCCAAACCTGCTGCCTTGCCGGCTTTCATCTTCCGCAAAGCTTTTACTACCTCTTCTCTGTTTACCAAATCATTTTCCCTAACCCTCTCACTTTGCACACCACCTCGACCAAAACACCCTATATCTGCCACTCTGTCATCAGACACATTCAACAAACCTTCAAAATACTCATTCCATCTCCTTCTCACATCACCACTACTTGTTATCACCTCCCCATTTACGCCCTTCACTGAAGTTCCCATTTGCTCCCTTGTCTTACGCACCCTATTTACCTCCTTCCAGAACATCTTTTTATTCTCCCTAAAATTTACTGATAGTCTCTCACCCCAACTCTCATTTGCCCTTTTTTTCACCTCTTGCACCTTTCTCTTGACCTCCTGTCTCTTTCTTTTATACTTCTCCCACTCAATTGCATTTTTTCCCTGCAAAAATCGTCCAAATGCCTCTCTCTTCTCTTTCACTAATACTCTTACTTCTTCATCCCACCACTCACTACCCTTTCTAAACAGCCCACCTCCCACTCTTCTCATGCCACAAGCATCTTTTGCGCAATCCATCACTGATTCCCTAAATACATCCCATTCCTCCCCCACTCCCCTTACTTCCATTGTTCTCACCTTTTTCCATTCTGTACACAGTCTCTCCTGGTACTTCCCCACACAGGTCTCCTTCCCAAGCTCACTTATTCTCACCACCTTCTTCACCCCAACATTCACTCTTCTTTTCTGAAAACCCATACTAATCTTCACCTTAGCCTCCACAAGATAATGATCAGACAACCCTCCAGTTGCACCTCTCAGCACATTAACATCCAAAAGTCTCTCTTTCGCACGCCTGTCAATTAACACGTAATCCAATAACGCTCTCTGGCCATCTCTCCTACTTACATAAGTATACTTATGTATATCTCGCTTTTTAAACCAGGTATTCCCAATCATCAGTCCTTTTTCAGCACATAAATCTACAAGCTCTTCACCATTTCCATTTACAACACTGAACACCCCATGCATACCAATTATTCCCTCAACTGCCACATTACTCACCTTTGCATTCAAATCACCCATCACTATAACCCGGTCTCGTGCATCAAAACCGCTAACACACTCATTCAGCTGCTCCCAAAACACTTGCCTCTCATGATCTTTCTTCTCATGCCCAGGTGCATATGCACCAATAATCACCCACCTCTCTCCATCAACTTTCAATTTTACCCATATTAATCGAGAATTTACTTTCTTACATTCTATCACATACTCCCACAACTCCTGTTTAAGGAGTATTGCTACTCCTTCCCTTGCTCTTGTCCTCTCACTAACCCCTGACTTCACTCCCCAGACATTTCCAAACCACTCTTCCCCTTTACCCTTGAGCTTCGTTTCACTCAGAGCCAAAACATCCAGGTTCCTTTCCTCAAACATACTACCTATCTCTCCTTTTTTCACATCTTGGTTACATCCACACACATTTAGGCACCCCACTCTGAGCCTTCGAGGAGGATGAGCACTCCCCGCGTGACTCCTTCTTCTGTTTCCCATTTTAGAAAGTTAATACAAGGAGGGGAGGATTTCCGGCCCCCCGCTCCCGTCCCCTCTAGTCGCTTTCTACGACACGCGAGGAATACGTTTTTATCGAGGATGTAAGGCATGTGTACGTGTAGGAAGAGAGGAAAGTGATTGGTTCTCAGTGAATGTAGGTTTGCGGCAGGGGTGTGTGATGTCTCCATGGTTGTTTAATTTGTTTATGGATGGGGTTGTTAGGGAGGTGAATGCAAGAGTCCTGGAAAGAGGGGCAAGTATGAAGTCTGTTGGGGATGAGAGAGCCTGGGAAGTGAGTCAGTTGTTGTTCGCTGATGATACAGCGCTGGTGGCTGATTCATGTGAGAAACTGCAGAAGCTGGTGACTGAGTTTGGTAAAGTGTGTGGAAGAAGAAAGTTAAGAGTAAATGTGAATAAGAGCAAGGTTATTAGGTACAGTAGGGTTGAGGGTCAAGTCAATTGGGAGGTAAGTTTGAATGGAAAGAAACTGGAGGAAGTGAAGTGTTTTAGATATCTGGCAGTGGATCTGTCAGCGGATGGAACCATGGAAGCGGAAGTGGATCATAGGGTGGGGGAGGGGGCGAAAATTTTGGGAGCCTTGAAAAATGTGTGGAAGTCGAGAACATTATCTCGGAAAGCAAAAATGGGTATGTTTGAAGGAATAGTGGTTCCAACAATGTTGTATGGTTGCGAGGCGTGGGCTATGGATAGAGTTGTGCGCAGGAGGATGGATGTGCTGGAAATGAGATGTTTGAGGACAATGTGTGGTGTGAGGTGGTTTGATCGAGTAAGTAGCGTAAGGGTAAGAGAGATGTGTGGAAATAAAAAGAGCGTGGTTGAGAGAGCAGAAGAGGGTGTTTTGAAATGGTTTGGGCACATGGAGAGAATGAGTGAGGAAAGATTGACCAAGAGGATATATGTGTCGGAGGTGGAGGGAACGAGGAGAAGAGGGAGACCAAATTGGAGGTGGAAAGATGGAGTGAAAAAGATTTTGTGTGATCGGGGCCTGAACATGCAGGAGGGTGTAAGGAGGGCAAGGAATAGAGTGAATTGGAGCGATGTGGTATACAGGGGTTGACGTGCTGTCAGTGGAGTGAATCAAGGCATGTGAGGCGTCTGGGGTGGACCATGGAAAGCTGTGTAGGTATGTATACACGTGTGTGGACATGTGTATGTACATGTGTATGGGGGGGGGGGGGTTGGGCCATTTCTTTCGTCTGTTTCCTTGCGCTGCCTCGCAGACGCGGGAGACAGCGACAAAGTATAAAAAAAAAAAAAAAAAAAAAAAAAAAAAATATATATATATTATCCCTGGGGATAGGGGAGAAAGAATACTTCCCACGCATTCCCTGCGTGTCGTAGAAGGCGACTAAAAGGGGAGGGAGCGGGTGGCTGGAAATCCTCCCCTCTCGTTTTTTTTTAATTTTCCAAAAGAAGGAACAGAGAAGGGGGCCAGGTGAGGATTTTCCCTCTAAGGCCCAGTCCTCTGTTCTTAACGCTACCTCGCAAATGCGGGAAATGGCGAATCGTATGAATATATATATATATATATATATATATATATATATATATATATATATATATATATATATATATATATATATATATATATATTTATATGTATATATATGATCTCTAACAGCTAATTGTAACTAATAATTCGGTAGAACTTAAGATCTTTTTTGAGAATATATCTTTATTTTCAGCAGATAAAGCAGCTCTTCCATCCATCTGGACTATAAAACTGTAAAAAAAGTGTCAGCAGAGCAGACGGCAGGCGTGCAACAGCCGCTTGTTACGACGCTGTCTAACCTTTGAGATAACAACATCTCCCTCACGTTACATGGGCATCACACAATCTGGGAGAGTTCAAAATGTCTAGGTAGATCTTCCCTGGTTGGAAGGCACATTGGGCCGCCGTTCCAGGTTCATTACACACTCCTTTCGCATATACGGAGAGACTTCATGAGAATCATGTGCACTATGTGGGTCAAGACCCTCTGATACTCTCCGCTTATATCTTTTCTAACATGTTTCAATGCTCTTAAGACCTCTTCCCAATCCCTTTTCGTTGGTCTTGAGTTTATAGTTTCCTCCGCTGTTAATACACCTGTAAACGCATCTTTCAGTTACTAACAGTTTCTTTTTCGTTGTCTTTTACAGCTCCTGCACCAAAATCCCTCAACCTTACGAACAAATAGTTAACAGGAAATCTACACCTGGTGCTTTTGTCCTCCTGATGTACATGTATTACCTCCCGAAGCGTCCACAGTATTCTTTTCAAAGTCACTTTGCTCCTCTTTCCTCATCTTGCCGTGCTCATTCCTTCATTCCTCATACCTTTCGTATGCTGGCTGGCTGGCTGCTGTGCCGTGTATATCTGTTTCAGAGTGCATGCTGTGAAAAAGAAAAGTATCTTCCTGGATATGTACAATAAATTTCATAATAATGATACGACTCATCTTGTCTCGGTAAGATGGTAAGCGTGAATGCGAGACAAGTTTCCTAACAATTACATTATATTTGAAGGAATAGTAGTTCCAACAATGCTATATGGTTGCGAGCCATGGGGTATAGATAGGATTGTGCGGAGGAGGGTGGATGTGTTGAAAATGAGATGTTTGAGGACAATATGTGGTGTGAGGTGGTTTGATCGAGTAAGTAATGAAAGGGTAAGAGAGATATGTGGTAATAAAATAATATATATGAATGGATGAACCATTCTTCGTTTGTTTCCTGGCGCTACCTCGATAACCCGGGAAACAGTGATGCAGTATAATAAATGAATAAATAACTCAGATCTACTCTGCCAGTTATGCAGTTCACAGGCCGTGTCCAACACCTCTGAAAAAATTAATGCAGTAGACCTGTAGTTGTTGAAGGTTGAGAAACTGTAGAAAATGGCGTTCAGATCACCAGATCCCTTGTGTGTATCCTTCCCATTCCATAGTGATCATCATTGTATGAATGGAGGCAGTGGCGCTTGTGTCCCTGTTAGAACTGCTCTTGATTAAGACTCATAGATCGTTGTTTGATTTGAACGACGGCACAGATTTACTTGGCCCAGAGGATTATGAAGACCTCGGTTGCTGCCTCGTACGCTCACAGCGGCCACCTTCATCAACCCGAGCTGGTTTACTGGGCATGTGCAGGAGTGTGTGTAGCATGTCATGTACAGGAAGTCAGATTTCAGTATCAGAGAACTTTGTCTGCACTTCAGGACAAAACACGTATTTCAGAAGGTTGTAGATGTGTACCTGAAAGTCAAGCTTGGGAGGTGCTAATTACTGATTTCTAAGGCAGTAATTATCCTGACCTATGATTACAAGTCAGTTTAGCTCAGGATTAAGTGATCTCTCAGCCGCCCTTACTTTTTGGGAGATGATCAACAACTCGGACGGCTTGGCTTCGTGTCCTGTTGGGTGTTTGTGTGTGTCTTTTCTTCCATACGTTTGCGACATAGTTCAGTGCTCGAATACAAAAGAAACCTTCAGAGGCTAATTCTTTCTTTTCTTCAAGAATCGTATCAAATAAAGATGTTGATTAAGATTAATATGGAATAGCACCGTCAGCAAGCGTCTGGTCACACGCTGAACCATAAGAGCGCTCCCAGGATTAACGTTAATCACTTGAAAACACGTTGATCAATAAAAACACAATGATGGCGGTCTGTTCATTCAGAGTGCTTAGTAATAATCTGATTATCATTGTAGTAAGCTGATCAACATTATGATAAGCACATCAACAATGTAACAAACAAATCAAGCACTTCAGAATGTAACGTTGGTCAGTTTATACAGAGCAGAACCCAGTGTGATGCACGGCTCTATTTCGGAAACAGGACGATCAGTAAGAGGAAGACGTTACAAGTTGAGTGATCAGGGTATCTTGTGGCAGGTTGAGTGATCAGGGTATCTTGTAGCAGGTTGTGTGATCAGAGCATCTTGTGGCAGGTTGGGTGATCAGAGCATCTTGTAGCAGGTTGAGTGATCAGAGCATCTTGTAGCAGGTTGGGTGATCAGAGCATCTTGTGGCAGGTTGAGTGATCAGAGCATCTTGTGGCAGGTTGAGTGATCAGGGTATCTTGTGGCAGGTTGAGTGATCAGAGCATCTTGTGGCAGGTTGAGTGATCAGAGCATCTTGTGGCAGGTTGGGTGATCAGAGCATCTTGTGGCAGGTTGAGTGATCAGAGCATCTTGTGGCAGGTTGAGTGATCAGAGCATGTTGTAGCAGGTTGGGTGATCAGAGCATCTTGTGGCAGGTTGAGTGATCAGAGCATCTTGTGGCAGGTTGAGTGATCAGAGCATCTTGTGGCAGGTTGAGTGATCAGAGCATCTTGTGGCAGGTTGGGTGATCAGAGCATGTTGTGGCAGGTTGAGTGATCAGAGCATCTTGTGGCAGGTTGAGTGATCAGAGCATCTTGTGGCAGGTTGAGTGATCAGGGTACCTTGTAGCAGGTTGAGTGATCAGGGTATCTTGTGGCAGGTTGAGTGAACAGGGTATCTTGTGGCAGGTTGAGTGATCAGGGTATCTTGTGGCAGGTTGAGTGATCAGGGTATCTTGTGGCAGGTTGAGTGATCAGAGCATCTTGTAGCAGGTTGAGTGATCAGAGCATCTTGTGGCAGGTTGAGTGATCAGAGCATCTTGTGGCAGGTTGAGTGATCAGAGCATCTTGTGGCAGGTTGAGTGATCAGAGCATCTTGTAGCAGGTTGAGTGATCAGAGCATCTTGTGGCAGGTTGAGTGATCTGGACATCATACTGGAGGGGAGGAAGAGCCAGTGCACCTCAGGACTACATGTAGTTCCGGGTCTCTTACCATCTACCGCTAGCGAAGCCTCGTCGTCAACACCTCCACCGCTCCCTCTGTGTCTACATATTCCGTTTCACAGCTATTGTTTTGGGTTTCCTGCGCTCGCCGTATTTCGAAACCTCTGCATTTTTGGATGGCAGTCTCGTTTTTACACAAAACTCTGGGAGGAACGAAAAAGAAGGATTTTCCAGAATGAGGGACAAAAAGATAAGGAAAGCGGAGACATGGAATCATTGCAACGAAACATTCAATATTTTTCTCAGTCATTGCTTGTTCCTCTTGTGTATTCTGCGTGCATGGAGACTTGCAGACATAGCGAGGTCTGAAATGGGAAGCAAGAAATATTTGAAGTAAAGATACTACGACAGAAACATAGGAAATAAGAATATAGATAAAAATTAAGGAGTGTGATGCATGAATCAGTGAAGTATGAAAAGTGACTTTGATGCAAATACTCGAACCATTTTCTCATACCACAGAACGGCGGGTCCGTTACCCCGCCCATCGGGGCCTGTTAAGAGGTTAGTATCAATCTTTCTAAGCCACGCACTGTCTGCTTTGTCTGGTCGTAACCTTTGTAAGGAAGAGTGATTAAGGGAGGTCAGGTGGCGGGAGTTGATCTGGGTAGCTGGGTATGTCTTGAACAACTCTTTTTTATATTTTCGTGTTTTGTCATTTCTTTTACAATAATTTAGTTAATGCTAGACTGGGCTGTGAAATTGCCTTGGGACAAATTATAGTTCTTAGTATTAGCAATTAATACAGATTCAATGACGTTACGTGTAGCATTAACAGCAGAGGGGTATGGAATAACGGGATTTTCAAGATCTCTGGGTTGGTCATTTTCATGACACTGTTCAGCGGTCGCATTTTCGTGATCATCCCTGCGTACTGCATGACGGTGCCAGTAACTCCTCTCCGTTACAGTTTTACCTGTCTGGCCTGTATAGATGCATTTACATGCCTTGCATTTGACGGCGTAAACACTCCCAATAGTTGCATGATTTGGCCTACTGTTTATCAAGGTCTTGCTGATGGTGTTATTGTACTGGAAAGCAACATTACAAGCATGTAGATATATCTATGTAGGCAAGTACGTCTCTCTGTTTCCCCGTCTGACCGTCATACAACCTATCATAGCCATATCCAGAGAACTATGTTGGATAAGCTTTTTTTTTGTTACTGTGAAGGAAAGTCTCCCGGAAATCAAGCTTTCTAAGTGTTGGAATATCTGTGATATTTTCATGGGATGGTGCTTTGGTGTCTAATGTTTATCCATGTCCCTATGATACGTATCATTAAGTAAATCTGTTCTTGACTGTATCATGACAATGTTGTATGACTCAAGGAGCTTATTGCTTATGCCCGATATGATTGTGATTACATTATTCGAAACTTCAGGATCAACCATTTTATAACCATAAGAAAACTACAGATGAACACAGATTTCTGAACATAAGTACGATATTCAGAAAAAGATAAACATGATATATAGAACACTGAAAGGTTGTTTGTGCAATTTACTTTTGAACATATAATTTGGCTTTGATTATCTCAACTTCTAACAACCGTCCTCGACCGTCAACTTTGTAGACTGGTAAAAATGATCTAGTCTTAAAGGTAGATTAATGTCTGAATGGACTGGCCAAACTATACTAGCATAACTACACCAGACAACATCATCGAGGTTTGTATCACTTTACAATCTACCTTCAAAATGTCGCATGCACGAGTCTGCAAGCTCTCCCGTCCCTGTACACTACAGATAGATAACTACAAGAGATAAGGTATTACCCATAACTATACCAAACCCTTGGATGAAATATTTACCACTAAAATTAAATGTTGAATTATCTATCAAAATTGTCATCAAAGACTTAGTATTGAGACACCATGGTTTACTTAAAACATTATAATCCAATATCACTGATTACAAAGCAAATAGGATCAGTATTATATAAACTATAAAATTTGTTATAAAAACCATTACATCCTTTTGTTGGTACAACTTCTAATTCCTTCATCCAGGGTGAATCTCTTTAATAGACTCAGATCTTTAGAAGCTGACTGGATTGCCATATGAAGTCTGTCCTCTCTGATGCGTATCCCACTGATGATGTAATAAAGTTTCTCCCAGAAGTTGTTCCTTTAAATCATGATGGTATTCCCAGCAGCAATATTGTTAAATTCATCTTATGGGCTTCCGTGGCGTAGGGGTGAGCGATGGTGGCCGTGACACACTGACGGGGCGCCGTGGGTCAAGTTCGTATAGGTTCAAATCCTGGATGCGATAGTCGGTCCACAATCAACACAGTTGTTCATCCTCCCCTCTGTGTTTTGTTGATGAAATGGGTATCTGGATCAGGCGAGCTAGTGAAGTTGTTAACGAAAAGATAAGACAGGCGTTTGGGCGGTACTTACAGGAGGGAGTGCAAAAGATTGGGAGACGAATAAGAAGAAGCGGCAGGTCAAGAGTAAGGTGCAAGGGTTGAAGAAGAGGGCAAATGATAGTTGGGTTGAGAGAGTATCATTAAACTTTAGGGAGAGTATATAAAGATGTTATGGAAGGAGGTAAATACTGTGCGAAAGATAAGAGAAGAAATGGGGACATCAGTAAAGGGAGCAAAAGTGTAAATGATAACAGGTTGTCGTGGAGTAAGGAGATGAAGTGAGTATTTTGAAGGACTGTTAAATGTTTTTGATGACAGAGTGGCAGATGTAGGGTGTTTAGGTCGGGGTGGTATGCGAAGTGAGAGAGCAAGGTTGGTGACTGAGTTTTGAGGAGTGCGTGAAAGGAGAAAGTTGAGAGTTAATGTGAATATGAAAAAAGCTGTAAGGTTCAACAGAGTTGAGAAACAAGCTAGTTGGGATGTAAGCTTGGATGGATAAGAATTGGAGAAAGTGAAGTGTTTTAGATATCTGGGAAGGGACCTAGTAGCGGATGGAACCATGGAAGCGGAAGTGAATCATAGGGTGGGGGAGGGGGCGAAAATTCTGGGAGTGATGAAGGTTGTGTGGAAAAAGACAACGTTATCTTGGAGAGCAAAGATGGTAATATTTGAAGGAATCGTTCCGGCAATATTATATGGTTGCGAGGCATGGGTTATAGACAGGGCTGAGTGGAGGAGGATGGATGTGTTGGAAATGAGATGTTTGAGAATATTATGTGGTGTGAAGTGATTTGAGAGATGTGTGGTAATAACAAAGTGTGGTTGAGAGACCAGAAGAGGGTGTGTTGAAATGATTCGGACATATGGAGAGAATGAGTGAGGATAGGTTGACAAAGAGGATATATGTGTCAGAGGTGGAGGGAGCAAGAAGTGGTAGACCAAACTGTAGGTGGAAGGATGGAGTGAAAAAGATTTTGAGCGATTGGGGCCTGAACATGCAGGAGGGTGAAAGGCGTGCACGGAATAGAGTGAATTGGAACGATGTGATGTATCAGAATCGACGTGCTGTCAATGGACTGAGCCAGGGCATAAGAAACGTCTGGGGTAAGCCATGGAAAGGCATAATCAGCAGAGGGGTATAAAATAACGGTATTTTCAAGATCTATGGGGTGATCATTTTCATGACAATATTCAGGGATCACATTTTTGTGTTCATCCCTACGTTCTGTATGTCAACGCCAATAACACCTCTGTGTTACAGTCTTTCCAGTCTGGCCTACATAAATATATTTACATGACTTGCATTTGACGGCGTAAACAATCCCAATTGTTGCAAGATTTGGCCATTTATTTATTAAGCAAGACCATAATAAATGATAGGTCAAATCATGCAACTATTGGGGGTGTTTACGACGTCAAATGCAACGCATGTAAATATATTTATGTGGTCCAGACTAGTAAGACTGTAACGGAAAGGTGTTATTGGCACTGACATTCAGTACGCAGGAATGACCACAAAAATGTGATCGCTAGACATTGTCATGAAAATGATCGCTCCATAGATCTTGATAATCCCATTATATCATACCCCTTTGTTGATTATGCCACGCTAACGTCATCGAATCTGTCTTAAGAACTTTCATTTGCCCCTAGGTAATTCTAAAGCATATCCTATCACCAACAAAATCATTATGCGAGAATTAACAAAACACGAAAACTAAAAATGTTGTTCATGACATACCCAGCTACCCAGGCCAACCCCCGCCACCTGACCTCCCTTAATCACTCTTCCTTACAAGGGTTACGACCAGACATAGCAGACAGTGCTTGGCCTAGAAAGATTGATGTTGGACGGTGGGAACCAAGTGTGATGGCATTTCTATATCCTTGTTAAGAACTGGCACCTGATGAGGTGGTTTGTCTCCACGAAACATGTCGTGCTATATGTATAGAAAAATTACATATTAAATAGAATTGTATGAACTACTGAAGTGCGATTTCGCCTCCATATATATGGCTTCAGAAGTGGTAGAGGATGTGTGGATGAGGTGTTTGCTTTGAAGAATGTACGTGAGAAATACTTAGAAAAGCAAATGGATTTGTATGTAGCATTTATGGATCTGGAGAAGGCATATGATAGAGTTGATAGAGATGCTCTGTGGGAGGTATCAAGAATATATGGTGTGGGAGGCAAGTTGTTAGAAGCAGTGAAAAGTTTTTATCGAGGATGTAAGGCATGTGTACGTGTAGGAAGAGAGGAAAGTGATTGGTTCTCAGTGAATGTAGGTTTGCGGCAGGGGTGTGTGATGTCTCCATGGTTGTTTAACTTGTTTATGGATGGAGTTGTTAGGGAGGTGAATGCAAGAGTTTTGGAAAGAGGGGCAAGTATGAAGTCTGTTGGGGGTGAGAGAGCTTGGGAAGTGAGTCAGTTGTTGTTCGCTGATGATACAGCGCTGGTGGCTGATTCATGTGAGAAACTGCAGAAGCTGGTGTCTGAGTTTGGTAAAGTGTGTGAAAGAAGAAAGTTAAGAGTAAATGTGAATAAGAGCAAGGTTATTAGGTACAGTAGGGTTGAGGGTCAAGTCTATTGGGAGGTAAGTTTGAATGGAGAAAAACTTGAGGAAGTAAAAGTGTTTTAGATATCTGGGAGTGGATCTGGTCTGGCAGCGGATGGAACCATGGAAGCGGAAGTGGATCAGAGGGTGGGAGAGGGGGCGATAATCCTGGGAGCCTTGAAGAATGTTTGGAAGTCGCTGTCTCCCGCAAACGCGGGAGACAGCGACAAAGCAAAATAAAAATATATATATATATATATATATATATATATATATATATATATATATATATATATATATATATATATATATTCATATATATATATATATATATATATATATATATATATATATATTCATATATATATATATATATATATATATATATATATATATATATATATATATATATATATATATATATATATATTATCCCTGGGGATAGGGGAGAAAGAATACTTCCCACTTATTCCCTGCGTGTCGTAGAAGGCGACTAAAAGGGAAGGGAGCGGGGGGCTGGAAATCCTCCCCTCTCGTTTTTTTTTTTTTTTTTCCAAAAGAAGGAACAGAGAAGGGGGCCAGGTGAGGATATTCCCTCAAAGGCCCAGTCCTCTGTTCTTAGCGCTACCTCGCTAATGCGGGAAATGGCGAATAGTATGAAAAAAAAAAAAAAAAAACATATATATATATATATATATATATATATATATATATATATATATATATATATATATATATATATATTTCTTTCTTTCAAACTATTCGCCATTTCCCGCATTAGCGAGGTAGCGTTAAGAACAGAGGACGGGGCCTCTGAGGGAATACCCTCACCTGGCCCAATTCTCTGTTCCTTCTTTTGGAAAAAAAAAAAAAAAAAAAAAAAAATATATATATTGGAAAGGATCACAATTTTGCGCGTGATCAAATGAATCACGATAAGTTCCCAAGTGCACTTTCGTGTAATAATCACATCATTAGGGTAGACATAAGATAGAAATATAAGTCAGTTGATATACATCGAAGAGACGAAGCTAGGACGTCACTTGGCATTTGATTCTTGTCCCGTCCTTATATTATATTTATGTCGCTTAAGTCTAACAGAAAGATCCTTACCAGTGTGACCAACATAGAATTTATCACAATTTCCACAAGGCATCCAAGAGAATTTACTGGTGAATTCCTGATTAAGATATTCTTTATAGTATTATTGTTGCCAAAGGCAACATTTACATTAAAGGATTTAATGGGAAGTAAAATGAAATTATTATTGAAAGGGAGAACTAAAAGATTCTTGGTGTCAATGGGAGGTTTGGGCTCAACTCTATAAAATGATTTCTTTGCTAACTTAAGGGATTCATCAATGAAAGATCTAGGGTACTTTAACATAGATCCAATAGAATATATCTTCTCAAACTCATCATCAATAAACTCTATACTGCAAATACGTAATGCCCAAATAACATAGATTGAAATGATGATAATTTAACTCATGTTGAGATGAGTAATAATGGATATATGAGCATACATTGGTGGGTTTTCTGTATATGCTAAACTTAAACTTGTTTCCTTGTCTATGAATCATGCAATCTAAAAGTGGTAACATACCATTATTCTCATTTTCTACAGTAAATTTGATGGAAGGTACTAAATTGTTAAGCAAGAGAAGAAATATTTGTAAATTTTTATTTGTTGGCTAAACACAAAGAACATTATCTACATACCTAAACCAAATTGCATTAGAAGGTAAGATATCCTTTAGTAATTTTGTTTCTAAAGATTTCATATAAAGATTACTTAGTACATCATCTACGATGTATATCAACTGACTTATATTTCTCTCTTGTGTCTCCTCTGATAATGTGGTTATTACACGAAAGTGCACTTGGGAACTTAATGTGTTTCATTTTCCCCGTGGATTCATAGGAATATATAAATGTATATATATATATATGTATATATATATATATATATATATATATATATATATATATATATATATATATATATATATATATATATATATATATATATATATATATATATGTATTTATTCATTTTGCTTTGTCGTTGTCTCCCGCGTTAGCGAGGTAGTGCAAGGAAACAGACGAAAGAATGGCCCACCCCAACCACATACACATGTATATACATACACGTCCACACACGCAAATATATATACCTATACATCTCAACGTATACATATATATACACACACAGACACATACATATATACACATGTACATAATTCATACTGTCCGCCCCTACTCATTCCCATCGCCACCCCGCCACACATGAAATAACAACCCCCTCCCCCCTCATGTGTGCAAGGTATCGCTAGGAAAAAAAAAAACAAAGGCCACATTCGTTCACACTCAGTCTCTAGCTGTCCTGTAATAATGCACCGAAACCACAGCTCCCTTTCCACATCCAGGCCCTACAGAGCTTTCCAGTGTGATACATATTCAGTGAAGCCGTTTCTTGTGAGCGTTTTGATGCTCCTCTGAAGCTGAGATACTCCAAGGGGGGAAGTGATATGTACTGAGTTCTCAAGTCCAATTCCACTGCCGTAGAACGAATGCTATGTATACCTGTCAGCAAATGCTTTTGTTGAAAGGTCTTTCCTTTTTTTTTCTTTCTATGCAAAACATTTGAACTGATGGAAGAAATCGAAGGAAGAATGAGCCAGTAAAAGCCGAGCTCATCCTCAGAGACAACACAAAGATGATTTATTCGGATATTCACGATTATATCCTGGAGCACTGGCAACGCTCCCATGAACCAAAATATAACAAAAAATAAGTCAAATAAATCACGCACCCTAACTACACCAGGGCCTTTGACCTGATCCTTCCAGGTCAGATCAAAGGCCATTGGTGTCTAAGGAAGATGAGGATGTAGTGAAGATGGCCTTTGACTAGAGATGTCGAGGGTACAGTGAATATGTGGGTGTAGTGAAGATGTGGTATTAGTGCCGAGAGTGTAGTGAAGTTGCGTGCTAGCTGACCAGTTACATGAGTTTACATGAGTTTAGATGAGAAAGACATACAACAGGGGGGTGGTTGGTTCGCGATTGGGTTGTCTGGTAAAAAGAGAGAAAAAAGATAGAGTTTAATTTGACAAGGATGGGTGAATTTAGATATAAGAAGGGGTCTAGTGAAGATGGTGAGTGTAATCGTGGAGGGGATCATACTACATTCGCTCGCGAACATTGGGTGTTTCTGTTGAACTTCATTGTTTCACACACATTTCACCCCGACCTTCATCAAGTGAGAGTATGTTTGATCTGACCTGTAATGGTTAAGTCAACGGTTCCTGAAATCGAAGGTGTAATGAAGATGGCCGTTGGCTCAACTCTGAAGGCCTAGTTAAAAAGTTTTTGGCCGATTTTTGGTGTCGAAAATGCATTGATATAGCATGTGACCTTACCAATAAAGGTCAGTTAAAGGGGCCGTTGGTTTTGGGTGTATAGCAAAGATATGGTTGTAGTGAAGATGGGCTTTGACATGATAGGTGCTATTTAAGTGTCATGAGGATGAATATTTCGATGATGAAGTAAAGAAAGGTTTATCAAGAGTGTCGGGAACATGAAGTAAATTGAGATTTTTCCAGGGTGTAGTGTAGGTGTGTTTGTTGAAGATTAAATGAATAAAGGCTTAGTAAGGGTTTAGTAAAGATGCTTTTGGTGGCATCTTCCTCCAAAGCAAACACAATGGTGAATGATTGGGTGGAAAGGGACATAGTGCATCACCTTGCGATTGGTGGTGTTTTGGAAGCTTTCTATTTTTGTTCTGTTTGAAGCGGAGATGGATTCTGTTGCAATGTTGACAGAGTTTCTAATTAGTATAGACAGACCGATAGGAATATTTTAGAATTTTGAATCGAAAGCAACTTATTCAATTCCAAATGAGCCATCATTCCAGATTTTACAGGGGGAACAACAACGTGTGACAAGTGCTTGTCAGATCATGCAAACAGCTCACCATCAAATGACATCATAAACTGTGATGTCATAGGAAACAAAATGCTACTAATCAGGAAAAGGGAAGTCGAGGAAGTCACGAGTTGTATTGTGTAGGCTGACAAACATGGTCATCAAACAGCAATGAGGCAGTACCTGGCCACTTCCCAGGACGAAGGAGGGGTTTCACATTCAGGTTCTTCGCTCTTCCTTGTGTTATAGGATGTTCAGAAGCTGACTCCTTGTACCTAACGGTGTAAAGTTGTTTCATGAGGATTTCATTTCCAAGTTAAGTTGTCTGCTAGAAATGGTTGACTTGCTCAGAAGAAACCTTCGTGTAAGCCATTCCATTTTCGCCCACTCCACTCGGCGAATTTCGTTCGCTCTCTGTGATCGCGGAAAATCAGTGGCACTAGTAATGCTCTTCCCCGCGCAGGTTTTTCCTTCAGGTGCGTAAAACACAAGCAATCTCATGTGAAAGAGGATTGGGACTCCATTTTCAGTGCAGCTGTGTTTAGCGAGGAATTTTACCATGTTTTTCTAGGGAAAAGTTCTGTCAGTCAGTCATTTTTATATACACGCGCGTCTGTATATCTGCGTGTGCTTCAGTGTTACTCTTTATACATTATTCAGACACTGAAATTTTAGATTTCTATTTGCTCTGCCGGAGTGAAGTCGGAAATGGAAATTGCGTGGTAGTGAATGTGAAGATTTAGAGTATAGTTTGGGATCTTAGCGTCATAGAAACCGAGGGTTGAGGGAAGGAATGTCCACTGATGTTGGCAATCGTCACTCGCTCTTCCCCAACACCCTCACACAGTCCACTGTTGTCCAGCACTCGCAGACCTACCACTCCCTCCCACCCGCGACTGTCCCAGTGACTCTTGTCGCATCATTGGCAGGCATTTACACGCTCACCACAACCTCCTTGCACACAACCAACACCACCTGGCAACCACACACACCCACCACCACAAGACATCTATACACCCACAATAACCTGACATCCATTACATCCACCTCCCCGTGACACCTACACACCCACAACCACCTGGCACTGATGTACCCGCAACCATTTGGCATCTACCATCCTATAACCACACAGTCACCACCTGCCTGTCGCCCACACTACCCACAGCTACCCACACAACCATCCTGGTCAGCTTCGTCCCCACACTCCTTGGTAGCCATCTATTGGTAACTTTACTCCTTCATCCATCTCCTTCCCAGCCACATCAGAGATTGCACCTTAGGTCTGTGTGTGCCTTATTTCTCACGGCGATTCACACCAGAGCTGGAAAAGGGTTTGTGGATCGCGGGTCAGCACGTCACTTGGGAATGACTCTAAGATGGGTCATGAAGGTTCAAAGGTCATATGGCTAACCTACTTGACCCAGAGATTTGGTGGTTCAAAAACTTCTCGTTGAGATTTTAAAAATCGATCATCTAGTTCCTTGTTTACAACTTATTTTCAACCTACAGATTAATGATTACTGCCGCGATATCTTATATCACGCTCATGATACCGTCAAATTTCTCCATTTTTGCAATATTTTCTTAACACCGCAGCATAGAGAAGAAGAATGGGACCAGAGAACCCATGTTGCGCATTTAATTGGCTTAAGCATAAAATACTGTTATTTACGTCACAGGCGGCCAAAAAGTGACTTTTCACGGAACATTTGTATAGTTTGTTAATTGTACTTATAAATGTTTTCGATGACGGCTTGAGTAAGCTTCGATAAAACTTTCAAAGCAGGTGTTTTAAGATCACAGAAAAATAGTTTTATCACCTCTGGCGAAGCAACTGAGTGGGCGGACTCAGCGTTTGGTTAATCACCTTAGACCGAGTGGGCGGACTCAGTGATTGGTTAATCACCTTAGAACGAGTGGGCGGACTCAGTGATTGGTTAATCACCTTAGAACGAGTGGGCGGACTCAGTGATTGGTTAATCACCTTAGACCGAGTGGGCGGACTCAGCGTTTGGTTAATCACCTTAGAACGAGTGGGCGGACTCAGTGATTGGTTAATCACCTTAGAACGAGTGGGCGGACTCAGTGATTGGTTAATCACCTTAGACCGAGTGGGCGGACTCAGCGTTTGGTTAATCACCTTAGAACGAGTGGGCGGACACAGTGATTGGTTAATCACCTTAGACCGAGTGGGCGGACTCAGTGATTGGTTAATCACCTCTGACCGAGTGGGCAGATTCAGTGATTGGTTAATCACCTCAGACCGAGTGGGCGGACTCAGTGATCGGTTAATCAACTCAGAACAAGTGAGGGGACTCAGTGATCGGTTAATCACCTTAGACCGAGTGAGCGGACTCAGTGATCGGTTAATCACCTCAGACCGAGTAAGCGGACTCAGTGATCGGATAATCAACCAAGAGTATAGCTGAAATTGTCTCTGATATATTCACTTATTTTCTTTCTATTTGGAGAAAAGTTGATTTCTATTGTATTTTATGAAACAAAGCCTAATTATAGACAGAGTCTTGGAAACTACCAAATGCATTTGTTGGGTCAAAGGGCCTAGTATCAAGTGGGTCATGAGTCAAGTGGGTCACAGGTCACATATTTGACTGGTGACATGGGCCAAGGCTGGTGACGCGTGTCCAACACCTGCTTCAATTGACGATCGTATCTGCTCCCGTCTGACAGCACAGAGGTAGTGGTAACACACGCCACTGATGGTGGTAGTGGTAACACACGCCACTGATGGTGGTAGTGGTAACACACGCCACTGATGGTGGTAGTGGTAACACCTGCTGATGATGGTGGTAGTGGTAACACCTGCTGATGATGGTGGTAGTGGTAACACCTGCCACTGATGGTGGTAGTAGTAACACCTGCTGATGATGGTGGTAGTAGTAACACCTGCTGATGATGGTGGTAGTGGTAACACCTGCTGATGATGGTGGTAGTGGTAACACCTGCTGATGATGGTGGTAGTAGTAACACCTGCTGATGATGGTGGTAGTGGTAACACCTGCTGATGATGGTGGTAGTGGTAACACCTGCTCATGATGGTGGTAGTGGTAACACCCGCCACTGATGGTGGTAGTGGTAACACCTGCTGATGATTGTGGTAGTGGTAACACCTGCTGATGATGGTGGTAGTGGTAACACCTGCTGATGATGGTGGTAGTGGTAACACCTGCTGATGATGGTGGTAGTGGTAACACCTGCTGATGATTGTGGTAGTGGTAACACCTGCTGATGATGGTGGTAGTGGTAACACCTGCCACTGATGGTGGTAGTGGTAACACCTGCTCATGATGGTGGTAGTGGTAACACCTGCTGATGATGGTGGTAGTGGTAACACCTGCTCATGTTGGTGGCATTGGTAACACCTGCTCATGATGGTGGTAGTGGTAACACCTGCTGATGTTGGTGGCATTGGTAACACCTGCTCATGATGGTGGTAGTGGTAACACCTGCTGATGATGGTGGTAGTGGTAACACCTGCTGATGATGGTGGTAGTGGTAACACCTGCTGATGATGGTGGTAGTGGTAACACCTGCTGATGATGGTGGTAGTAGTAACACCTGCTCATGATGGTGGTAGTGGTAACACCTGCTGATGATGGTGGTAGTGGTAACACCTGCTGATGATGGTGGTAGTGGTAACACCTGCTGATGATGGTGGTAGTGGTAACACCTGCTGATGATGGTGGTAGTGGTAACACCTGCTGATGATGGTGGTAGTGGTAACACCTGCTGATGATGGTGGTAGTGGTAACACCTGCTCATGATGGTGGTAGTGGTAACACCTGCTCATGATGGTGGTAGTGGTAACACACGCCACTGATGGTGGTAGTGGTAACACCTGCTGATGATGGTGGTAGTGGTAACACCCGCCACTGATGGTGGTAGTGGTAACACCTGCTCATGATGGTGGTAGTGGTAACACCTGCTCATGATGGTGGTAGTGGTAACACACGCCACTGATGGTGGTAGTGGTAACACCTGCTGATGATGGTGATAGTGGTAACACCTGCTCATGATGGTGGTAGTGGTAACACCTGCTGATGATGGTGGTAGTGGTAACACCTGCTGATGATGGTGGTAGTGGTAACACCTGCTCATGATGGTGGTAGTGGTAACACACGCCACTGATGGTGGTAGTGGTAACACCTGCTGATGATGGTGATAGTGGTAACACCTGCTACTGATGGAGGTAGTGGTAACACCTGGAAATGAAATGTTCGAGGCCAATATGTGTTGGGAGGTAGTTTGACCGAGTAAATAATAAAAGGGTAAGAGAGATGTGTGGTAATAAAGATTGTGGTTGAGAAAGCAGAAGAGGGAGTGTTGAAATGGTTTGGACACATGGAGAGAATGAGTGAGGATCCTAATTGCCCTCAGGGATTAATGAGTGCTATTAACACTTTAAGAAAAAAAGATATACATGTTACTAAAACAGATAAGGCTAAAATAAATGATCTTTTACATGCTGACACAACATATTTCAAACACAGTAAGAATCCCCTAGAAACAGTTAATTCCCATTGCAATAGAGAACTGAAGTTGTTGTTGAAAGGTAATGATTCTCTTATCAAAAGTTTGTCGTCTTTGTCCCCTTCATTGCCATATATGTATGGACTTATCAAACACTTAACAAAATTTTCCAGCAAGACCTATAGTTAGTTCAGTTGGCTCCATCACATATTGATTGTCAAAATGGTTTCTTTATTCTTTATTAAGTTTATTTAGTTTCTTTATTAAGCCATTTTGCGGGTAAGATATCAAATTCTAATATCATGAACAATGTAGACTTGATTTACAAGCTTAACAATATCAGTGTTGGCTTTGATTTCAAACTCATTTTCGATGTTTGTTCAATGTTCACAAAAGTTCCAGTTGATGACCTTTTAGAATATCTATTTGATGTTTTGGATGATATTGATTTACCTGTTTCAAAGTCTGTTTTCATTGAACTGATAAAATTGTGTATAAAAGACTGTGTATTTCAATTCAATGGAGAATATTAGCTCAAAAGTTTGGTATGGCAATGGGTAACCCTCTTTCACCTATACTAAGTAATCTTTATATGGAATTCTTTGAAACAAAATTATCAAAGGATATCTTACCTTCTAATGCAATTTGGTTTAGGTATGTAGATGATGTTCTTTGTGTTTGGCCAACAAATGAAAATTTACAAATATTTCTCTCCTTACTTAACAATTTACGACCTTCCATGCAATTTACCGTAGAAAATGAAAATAATGATATGTTACCATTTTTAGATTGCATGATCCATAGGCGAGGTAACAAGTTTAAGTTTAGCATACACAGAAAAATTACCAATGCATGCTTATATATCCATTATTACTCATCTCAACATGACAGTTAACTTATCATCATTTCAGTCTATGTTCCTTAGGGCATTGTGTATTTGCAGTCCAGAGTTTACTGATGATGAATTTGAGATGATATTTTCTATTGGATCTAAGTTAAAGTACCCTAGATCTTTCATTGACAAATCCCTTAAGGTAGCAAAGAAATCATTTTATAGAGTTGAACCTAAACCTCCCATTGACACCAAGAATCTTTTAGTTTTCCCCTTTAATAATAATTTTACTTTACTTCCCATGTTGCCTTCAGCAACTATGATACTATAAAAAGTATCTTAATTAGGAACTCGACAGAAAATTCTCCTGGATGCATCAATAAAGTACCATGCAGAGATTGTGATAAGTTTTATGTTGGGCAGACTGGTAAGGATCTTTCTGTTAGACTTAAGCAGCATAGATATAGTATAAGAAGGGGACAAGAATCAAATGCCTTGTTTAATCACGATAAGAACTATGATCATTGTACTGATCGAAGCAATGCTGTCTCAGTTATTAACTCTAACTGCAGTAACACGAGAAATTTTGAATCTTCTATTATCAAATACGCAAAGAATTATAACCTTAATATTAGTGAAGGTCTATACAAATTGGATAGCTTTATTGTTGATAGAATTTGTAAACAATTCCCCTTCTTGTCCACATAATAAGTTTATAATATACTCGTTGTCTGTCTTGGACAATCACTTGTTTACCAAGTAGCGTCCTAGTTACGTCTCTTCGATGTATATCAACTGACTGTTATATTTCTCTGTTGTGTCTTCCCTGATGATGTGATTATTAAACGAAAGTGCACTTGGGAACTTATCGTGCTTTATTTTCCCCGTGGACTGAGTGAAACGAAGCTCAAGGGTAAAGGGGAAGAGTGGTTGGGAATGTCTTGGGAGTAAAGTCAGGGGTTAGTGAGAGAAGAGCAAGGGAAGGAGTAGCACTACTCCTGAAACAGGTGTGGTGGGAGTATGTGATAGAGTGTAAGAAAGTAAACTCTAGATTGATATGGGTAAAACTGAAAGTTGATGGAGAGAGAGATGGGTGATTATTGGTGCATATGCACCTGAGCATGAGAAGAAAGACCATGAGAGGCAAGTGTTTTGGGAGCAGCTGAGTGAGTGTGTTACTAATTTTGATGCACGAGACCGGGTTATAGTGATGGGTGATTTGAATGCAAATGTGAGTAATGTGGCATTTGAGGGAATAATTGGTGTGCATGGGGTGTTCAGTGTTGTAAATGGAAATGGTGAAGAGCTTGTAGATTTATGTGCTGAAAAAGGACTGGCAATTGGGAATACCTGGTTTAAAAAGAGAGATATACATAAGTATACGTATGTAAGTAGAAGAGATGGCCAGAGAGCGTTTTGGATTACGTATTAATTGAAAGGCGCGCCAAAGAGACTTTTGGATGTTAATGTACTGAGAGGTGCAACTGGAGGGATGTCTGATCATTATCTTGTGGAGGCGAAGGTGAAGATTTGTAGAGGTTTTCAGAGAAAAAGAGAGAATGTAAGGGTGAAAAGAGTGGTGAGAGTAAGTGAGCTTGGGAAGGAGACTTGTGTGAGGAAGTACCAGGAGAGACTGAGTACAGAATGGAAAAAGGTGAGAACAAAGGACGTAGGGGGAGTGGGGAAGGAATGGGATGTATTTAGGGAAGCAGTGATGGCTTGCGCAAAGGATGCTTGTGGCATGAGAAGCGTGGGAGGTGGGCAGATTAGAAAGGGTAGTGAGTGGTGGGATGAAGACGTAAGATTGTTAGTGAAAGAGAAGAGAGAGGCATTTGGACGATTTTTGCAGGGAAAAAATGCAAATGAGTGGGAGATGTATAAAAGAAAGAGGCAGGAGGTCAAGAGCAAGGTGCAAGAGGTGAAAAAGAGGGCAAATGAGAGTTGGGGTGAGAGAGTATCATTAAATCTTAGGGAGAGTAAAAAGATGTTTTGGAAGGAGGTAAATAAAGTGCGTAAGACGAGGGAGCAAATGGGTACTTCAGTGAAGGGGGATAATGGGGAGGTGATAACAAGTAGTGTTGATGTGAGGAGGAGATGGAGTGAGTATTTTGAAGGTTTGTTCAATTTGTTTGATGATAGAGGGACAGATATAGGGTGTTTTGGTCGAGGTGGTGTGCTCAAATTACAGAGGTACAAGTTTGTTGAGTATTCCTGGTAAATTATATGGGAGGGTATTGATTGAGAGGGTGAAGGCATGTACAGAGCATCAGATTGGGAAAGGAGACTTGTGTGAGGAAGTACCAGGAGAGACTGAGTACAGAATGGAAAAAAGGTGAGAACAAAGGGCGTAAGGGGAGTGGGGAAGGAATGGGATGTATTTAGGGAAGCAGTGATGGTTTGCGCAAAAGATGCTTGTGGCATGAGAAGCGTGGGAGGTGGGCAGATTAGAAAGGGTAGTGAGTGGTGGTATGAAGAAGTAAGATTGTTAGTGAAAGAGAAGAGAGAGGCATTTGGACGATTTTTGCAGGGAAATAATGCAAATGAGTGGGAGATGTATAAAAGAAAGAGGCAGGAGGTCAAGAGCAAGGTGCAAGAGGTGAAAAAGAGGGCAAATGAGAGTTGGGGTGAGAGAGTATCATTAAATTTTAGGGAGAATAAAAAGATGTTTTGGAAGTAGGTATATAACGTGCGTAAGACGAGGGAACAAATGGGAACTTCAGTGAAGGGGGCTAATGGGGAGGTGATAACAAGAAGTGTTGATGTGAGGAGGAGATGGAGTGAGTATTGTGAAGGTTTGTTGAATGTGTTTGAGGATAGAGTGGCAGATATAGGGTGTTTTGGTCGAGGTGGTGTGCAAAGTGAGAGGGTTAGGGAAAATGATTTGGTAAACAGAGAAGAGGTAGGAAAAGCTTTGTGGAAGATGAAAGCCGGCAAGGGAGCGGGTTTGGATGGCATTGCAGTGGAAATTATTTAAAAAGGGGGTAACTGTATTGTTGACTGGTTGGTAAGGTTATTTAATGTATGTATGACTCATGGTGAGGTGCCTGAGGATTAGCAGAATGCTTGCATAGTGCCATTGTACAAAGGCAAAGAGGATAAAAGTGAATGCTCAAATTACAGAGGTACAAGTTTGTTGAGTATTCCTGGGAAATCATATGGGAGGGTATTGATTGAGAGGGTGAAGGCATGTACAGAGCATCAGATTGGGAAAGAGCAGTGTGGTTTCAGAAGTGGTAGATGTGTGGATCAGGTGTTTGCTTTGAAGAATGTATGTGAGAAATACTTAGAAAAGCAAATGGATTTGTATGTAGCATTAATGGATTTGGAAAAGGCATGTGGTAGAGTTGACAGAGATGCACTGTGGAAGGTATTAAGAATATATGGTGTGGAAGGCAAGTTGTTAGAAGCAATGATATGTTTTTTATCGAGGATGTAAGGCATGTGTGCGTGTAGGGAGAGAGGAAAATGATTGGTTCTCAGTGAATATAGGTTTGCGGCAGGGGTGTGTGATGTCTCCATGGTTGTTTAATTTGTTTATGGATGGGGTTGTTAGGGAGGTGAATGCAAGAGTTTTGAAAAGAGGGGCAAGTATGCAGTCTGTTGTGGATGAGAGAGCTTGGGAAGTGAGTCAGTTGCTGTTCGCTGATGAGACAGCGCTGGCGGCTAATTCATGTGAGAAACTGCAGAAGCTGGTGACTGAGTTCGGTAAAGTGTGTGAAAGAAGGAAGCTGAGAGTAAATGTGCATAAGAGCAAGGTTATTAGGTACAGTAGGCTTAAGGGTCAAGTCAATAGGATGGAGAAAAACTGGAGGAAGTGAAGTGTTTTAGATATCTGGGAGTAGATTTGGCAGGAGATGGAACCAAGGAAGCGGAAGTGAATCATTGGGTAGGGGAGGGGGCGAAAGTTCTGGGAGCGTTGAAGAATGTGTGGAAGTCGAGAACATTATATCGGAAAGCAAAAATAGGTATGTTTGAAGGAATAGTGGGTCCATCAATGTTATATGGTTGCGAGGCGTGGGCTATGGATAGAGTTGTGCGCATGAGGGTGGATGTGCTGCAAATGAGATGTTTGGGGACAATATGTGGTGTGAGGTGGTTTGATCGAGTAAGTGATAATAGGGTAAGAGTGATGTGTGGTAATGAAAAGAGTGTGGTTGAGAGATCAGAGGAGGGTGTTCTGAAATGGTTTGATCACATGGAGAGAATGAGTGAGGACAGATTGACCAAGAGAATATATGTGTCAGAAGTCTGTTGGGGATGAGAGAGCTTGGGAAGTGAGTCAGTTGTTGTTCGCTGATGATACAGCGCTGGTGGCTGATTCATGTGAGAAACTGCAGAAGCTGGTGACTGAGTTTGGTAAAGTGTGTGAAAGAAGAAAGTTAAGAGTAAATGTGAATAAGAGCAAGGTTATTAGGCTCAGTAGGGTTGAGGGTCAAGTCAATTGGGAGGTAAGTTTGAATGGAGAAAAACTTGAGGAAGTAAAGTGTTTTAGATATCTGGGAGTGGATCTGGCAGCGGATGGAACCATGGAAGCGGAAGTGGATCATAGGGTGGGGGAGGGGGCGAAAATCCTCGGAGCCTTGAAGAATGTGTGGAAGTCGAGAACATTATCTCGGAAAGCAAAAATGGGTATGTTTGAAGGAATAGTGGTTCCAACAATGTTGTATGGTTGCGAGGCGTGGGCTATGGATAGAGTTGTGCGCAGGAGGATGGATGTGCTGGAAATGAGATGTTTGAGGACAATGTGTGGTGTGAGGTGGTTTGATCGAGTAAGTAATAATAGGGTAAGAGAGATGTGTGGAAATAAAAAGAGCGTGGTTGAGAGAGCAGAAGAGGGTATTTTGAAATGGTTTGGGCACATGGAGAGAATGAGTGAGGAAAGATTGACCAAGAGGATATATGTGTCGGAGGTGGAGGGAACGAGGAGAAGTGGGAGACCAAATTGGAGGTGGAAAGATGGAGTGAAAAAGATTTTTGTGATCGGGGCCTGAACATGCAGGAGGGTGAATGGAGGGCAAGGAACAGAGTGAATTGGATCGATGTGGTATGCCGGGGTTGACGTGCTGTCAATGGATTGAATCAGGGTATGTGAAACGTCTGGGGTAAACCATGGAAAGCTGTGTAGTTATGTATATTTGCGTGTGTGGACGTATGTATATACATGTGTATGGGGGTGGGTTAGGCCATTTCTTTCGTCTGTTTCCTTGCGCTACCTCGCAAACTCGGGAGACAGCGACAAAGCAAATATATATATATATATATATATATATATATATATATATATATATATATATATATATATATATATATATATATATATATATATTCACTCATTCATTTATTATAATCTTTTGCTGTCTCCTGCGTTAGCGAGGTAACGCAAGGAAACAGACGAAGGAATAGCCCAACCCACCTATATATACATACACGGCCACACACGTACATATACATACCTATACTTTTCAACATATACATATACATATACATACACAGACATATACATTTATACACATGTATATAATTCATACTTGCTGCCTTTATTCATTTCCGTCGCCACCCCTCCACACATGAAATGACAACCTTTCCTCCCGCATGCCGCGAGGTAGCGCTAGGAAAAGACAACAAAGGCCACATTCGTTCACATTCAGTCTCTATATGTCATGTATAATGAACAGAAACCACAACTCCCTTTCCACATCCAGGCCCCACAAAAGTTTCCATGGTTTACCCCAGACGCTTCCCATGCCCTGGTTTAATCCATTGAAAGCACGTCGACCCCGGTATACCACATCGTTCCAATTCACTCATTTCCTTGCACGCCTTTCACCCTCCTGCATGTTCAGGCCCCGATCGCTCAAAATCTTTTTCACTCCATCTTTCCATCTCCAATTTGGTCTCCAACTTCTCCTCATTTTCTCCACCTCCACCTTTGACACGCATATCCCCACGAGTCCACGAAGAAAATGAAACACGATAAGTTCCGAAGTGCATTTTCGTGTAATAATCACATCATTAGGGGAGATACAAGAAAGAAATATATGTCAGCTGATATACAACGAAGAAACGTAGCTTGTCCAAGAGACGTGATTGTCCAAGGTAGACAACGAGCGTATCATGAACTTATTATGTGGACAAGGAGGAGAATTGTTTGCAAATTTTATCAACAATAAAACTATCCAATTTGTATAGACCTTCGCTAATATTAAGGTCATAATTCTTTGTGTATTTAATGGTAGAAGATTCAATGATATTTCGCATGGTACTGGAGTTAGAGCTGATAATGATATGGCATTACCCTAGTCAGTACAATGATCGTAGTTTTGAACGTAATCGAACAAGGCATTTGATACTTCTTTTTTCTTATACTATATTTATGTTGCCTAAGTCTAATAGAAAGATCCTTACCAGTCTGCCCAACATAAAACTTATCACAATTTGTACATGGCAGTTTATAGATGCAACCAGAAAAATATTCTGGTGAGTTCGTGATCAAGATATTCTTTATAGTATTTTTGATGCTGAAGGCAACATTTACATTAAAGGGTTTCAGCAACATGGGAAGTAAAGAAAAATTATTATCAAAAGGGAGAACTAAAAGATTCTTGGTGTCAATGGGAGGTTTGGGTTCAACTCTATAAAATGATTTCTTTTCTAACCTAAGGGATTTATCAATGAAAGATCTAGGGTACTTTAACTTAGATCCAATAGAATATTTTTTTTTTTTTTTCATACTATTTGCCATTTCCCGCATTAGCGAGGTAGCGTTAAGAACAGAGAACTGGGCCTTAGAGGGAATATCCTCACCTGACCCCCTTCTCTGTTCCTTCTTTTGGAAAATTAAAAAAAAAAACAAGAAAGGGGAGGATTTCCAGCCACCCGCTCCCTCCCCTTTTAGTCGCCTTCTACGACACGCAGGGAATACGTGGGAAGTATTCTTTCTCCCCTATCCCCAGGGATAAATAGAATATATCTCCTGAAACTCATCATCAGTAAACTCTGGACTACAAATACGTAATACCCTAAGGAACACGCCTTTCGCCTCCTGCATGTTCAGGCCCCGATCGCTCAGAATCTTTTTCACTCCATCCTTCCACCTCTAATTTGGTCTCCCACTTATCGTTCCCTCCACCTCTGACACATATATCCTCTTTGTCAATCTTTCCTTACTCATTCTCTCCATGTGACCAAACCATTTCAAAACACCCTCTTCTGCTCTCTCAACCACGCTCTTTTTATGAACACACACCTCTCTTTCCCTTTCATTTCTTACTCGATCAAACCAACTCACACTCACAACACATTCACCCTCATCCTCACAACCCTATCTATAGCCCACGCCTCGCAATAATATAACATTGTTCGAACCACTATTCCTTCAAACATACCCATTTTTGTTCTCTGAGATAACGTTCTCGCCTTTCACACATTGTTCAACGCTCCCAAAACCTTCGCCCCCTCCCCCAACCTGTGACTCGCTTCCGCTTCCATGGTTTCATCAGCTGCTAAATCCACTCCCTGATATTTAAAACACTTCACTTCCTCCAGTTTTTCTCCATTCAAACTTACCTCCCAATTGATTTGTCCCTCAACCCTACTGAACCTAATAACCTTGCTCTTATTCACCTTTACCCTCAGCTTTCTTCTCTCTCACACTTTACCAAACTCAGTCACCAGCTTCTACAGTTTCTCACACGAATCAGCCATCAGCGTTGTATCATCAGCGAACAACTGACTCACTTCCCATGCTCTTTCATTCACAACATACTGCATACTTGCCCCTCTCTCTAAAACTCTTGCATTCACCTCCATAACAACTCCATCCATAAACAAATTAAACAGCCACGGAGACATTACGCACCCCTGCCGCAAACCGACATTCACTGGGAACCAATCACTTTCCTCTCTTCCTACACGTACACATGCCTTACTTCCTCGATAAAAACTTTTCACTGCTTCTAGGAACTTACCTCCCACACCATATACTCTTGATATCATTATCATTATTATTATTATCATTATTATTATTATGATTATTATTATTATCATTATTATTATTATCATTATCTATCATTTTATTATCATTATTCTCATTATCATTATGATTTTCATTTTTACTCATTATTATTATTATCATTATTATTATTATTATCATAATTATTATTTCATTATCAATAATATTATCATTATCATTATTTTGATTATCATGATTATCATTACTATCATTATTACTATTATGATCATTGTTATTATTACCTCTGAGTGTAAGTATGTACCGGAACATGTTGACGTCATTATGACGTCTGCATGTCCTTTTTCTCATCTGTCATCATTTTTCATTGCAAGGATGATGAATGAAATACGAAAGGTGATGAGCATTAAGTTCTGAATTGTGCATGATAGTAGTGTGGGATTAACGAATGAATTAGGTCTCCAAAGTGTTCACTCCTCACACCTCAGATGATGTTCATTCCGCCATTCGTTGTGACGTGGCGGGAGTGTAACCAACCGTCTCTTGTTATGAATCTGCACGCAACTGAAAATTTCAGGAACAAAAGGCAACTTCTGGGTGTGGCGACCCGCGCCAATATATATGTAAATCTGCGTGACAGGTTTCGAGATCTGTGTATTGTTCGATGAAGTCTGATATGAGACTACTGTGTCGCCAAGACATACACATACATTCCTAAGGTGTGTTGTCTCTCGTGAAAATATCTGTAATCCTTATTTCTGTCAACATTCTGAACATGTTAAAGAATGTGAACCTCTGCGTCAGATATCTGAGATTGAGAACCGACCTGGCTACATCTTTTCTGTGATATTTCTACAACAAAAGGATGAATAAAGATAATGTTACTGAACAGTCGACCGAATAAATTCGCAAGGACACGACAGGTCAGGTGTAGAGCAACAGATATGGTAGAAATGTTAAGATAATGTATACCATGGCCATTAAATCACTTGTAATTCATTCTTTACTCATAAAACAACGATAAAGATATATTATCTATGTAAAATTGAACAATATCAGTTGAAAAAACACGTTTGGGCAAACGTGTTTGATTAAGATTTGTAAATGTGCTGATGCTTCGCTGGAGTCGAGAATCGAGCAGCATGCAGTCCACAGCAGCTGTTGTATGGATGCTGCCAAGAGGTCTTTTGCTACTGACAACAATACCGACGCCCTTTTTCACGATACGATTGCAGTTTAAAGAAATGAAATATATGATAACACTGAAACGTAACAATCCCTAACTCCATCTACCACTGCCCTTGTAATCTGCATATCTCCTTCTCTCTTTAACCTCAGATGGCATGATCATTTTAACCTGCCGTTCGCAACTATGCTCGAAACAATGTTGCTTCAACTACCATTGTGGATATCCTATACCGAGCCACCAAGCTTAGACCACAACCCTAAATGGATCAACCACACGGTAAATCAACCCTCGCAGGAAGGAACATAAGAATGAAACATGTACCTGGCTCTCTGCTGCTGCCATAGCAAGGGAACTTGGTGTGTCGCAGGCTACAGTTTATACATGTGGTGTAGAAGATGGGACGAGGAGGGGGAATCTACGTGATCGTCGAGATCAGGCACACCCAGGAAAACCATCACACCTACAGGAGAACATGTCCTTGTAGAGGTAGCAGTGTCTAGTTCTACATTACGAAGCAGTCTTCACAAAGCTGACGGGCATCTTAGAGCACTCGTATAAAGAAAAGCTGGACGGGTGACACCGGACGAAAAGGCACAGCGTTACGCGACCAAGGAGTTTTCAGGAAGGGTTATTTACTCATATGAGAAAACCTCCTCCACCACTCACGGGGCAAGGACACTGATGGCAATCAACAAATCAGAAAAG